>NC_133622.1:203215878-203221308 GCF_048593235.1 Sminthopsis crassicaudata
TCAGAATCCCTGTGTTGTAAATACTGTAGATAGTATGAACCTAATTATAAAGATGAGGAAAATGAAACTTGAGATGTCAGTGACCTTCCTATCATATATCTAATAAGAATCAGAAGGGATTTTGAACTCAGTCCCTTCTGAGAGAATGCTGATTTGGAAATCAAAAAGACTTTAATTTGAATGCTTCTTCAGACACTGAGTATCATTGAGTAAGCCATTTAAACACTGCTTGCCTGTTTCCTCATCTGTGAAATGGGAATAATAATAGCACCTACTTCCCAGAGTTATTATGAGGATTAAATGATAATTTTAAAGTGCTTTGCAAACCTTAGAGTGCTACATACAGGTTATCAATTATCCCTACCTCTGACATTTTCTGTTTTGTATTCTAAGGTGCATTCTAGGTCTGACATTTGATAGTCAAATGTCTCTTCTAGTTCTGATTATTTACAATTTTGCAAGGCAATTACTAATTCTGCTCCTCTTGTAACTGAGCTCTTTACTTTTTTACTTCATCATATTCTTTTATTTCATTTGGGCTTGTTGTTGTTCTTTCCATTTACATTCATGTAGTCAGTCATGCAACTTGGCTTACTTCACTGTGTATTGGTTCATACAATATTTTTTTGTATTACACAAATCCAGTTTTTTTTGTTACAGTAATATTCATTTGCTTTAATGTACCATAATTCTTTTAGCCATTCTCTGATTGATGGGCATCTATATATTTTATCCATCCTAGCAATAGGGTATCTGGGTCAAGGGGGATGGACATTTTAGTGATTCCCTTAGCATGATTTCAAATTTCTTTCCAGAATAGTTGGACCATTATCCTTCTAGTAATAGTAATAGCTAATATTAAAATGTTAAAAATTTAAAAGCTGATGCTCAAACAACTCCACCAACGGTGTATTGTACACCCTTCCAGTATTGAGTGTTAGTATTATTTTTCAGAGGTAATTTAATGATTTTATTAATAAGCCCAGCAGGTTATTAATTAAAAGGATAGTCACTTCATCATCTCTCTTAGGCCAAAGACAATTGTAGACAAACATCTATTGAAGAGCAATCAAATTTAACTGGAGGTGGGCTATGTTAAAATAAAGGACTGACTATCTCTTGGATAGGAAAAGTACCTCTATACCAGACTACTCATAGTTTTAGAGGTGGAAAGCACTGAGTTTCTCCAAGATATTTCTTTTTAATAATCATTTCTTTTGATTCTTGAGAGACATGGCCTTTATCAGTTCTTTTATCTTTATTTACCAATAACCATCTGGTAGTGTTGTGTAAATGTGAGGCAAGGTACATGGCAGTTTCTAAGAGTTGAGGAACAACCAGATGGAACTAGAAAAGTTCATGGTTGGGTTGAGCCAGCTGCAACTCATTTGTTGTCCTGACTCTTCATGAGCTTGGCAAAGATACTGGAGTGATTTGCTATTTCTTTCTCTAATTCATTTTACAGATGAGGAAAGTGAGACAGAGAGAAGTGACTTATTTAGGGTCACACAGCTAGTAAGTGTCTGAGGCCAGATTTGAACTTGGAAAGATGAATCTTTCTGACTCCAAGCCCAGACCTCAGTAAACTGTGTTATTTAGCTGCCTTTGTAACTTTGTAACTCATTATGAATATTGAATTATGAAGGAGAAGTGATATGGAAGATGTCATCATGAAAAATTTAAGTTAAAAAAAGAGGATGAGCTGGTATTGTGGCAAGAATAAACGATAGACAATAGACAGCTGGAGTGTTCCATTGGTATCCTCAAAATGTCCTCACACCCTCGGTATGACTTTATTGGAGGGATCACAAAGGATACTCAGGGATGAATAACATGAACTTCCTTACTGATGGGAATGTCTATAGAATACACTGTTATGTTATTCACACCATAACATTAGTGAATTATAATGCTTGTGTCCCTCCACTAAACTTTTAGCTCCATGAAATCCAGGTCCATACCTTATCAGAAATGCTTATTTCTTCCAGTGTTTAATCTAGGACTCTACTATACACAGTAGCTACTTAGTTAATATTTTTTGGGATAAGTGAATTAAAGTATTAATAAGTTAATTAATATTTAGATAGCTGTTAGTGAGTTCTGTCTTATATTAAACTGAAATATTCATCCTTTGTATTTGCCAGTTATTGGTCTTCATTCTCTCATCTAAGACCAAAAACCCAAAATTAATAAATTGAACTAACATTTATTAAGCACCTTTTATGTGTAAGGCACTGAGCTAGGAACTGGAAGATATTCAAAGATGAAAAATAATTCTTCCAAAAGATTTATAATCTGATCGGAGTTGTGTACAGTTTCCATAAGTCTGATCCTTCTAGGTAATAACCAAATCTTGTCTGATTGAAGCATCCTAAGTAGCTTCACTGATTCCTTTATGGCATATTCCCCATTTCCCTCACCTGCTGTCCTCTGGATGAACCCCATCCATGTCCTTCTTGAAATACAGAATTTGGGAAGCTTTTAAAACTGGAGGATTTTATGAATCAAAATCCTGCAAAGATTTCAGAAGCTCTTAGGAGACTCTGCCCACAAAAAGAGGAGTTTCTGTTTGCCCTGGTATTAGTCAGCAACATGGCTCTCTAAAGAATATCAAAACTTGTAAGTGTTGGCTTAGGGCTGGTTTCATCCAATTGGAATCACCTCTAGATCAATTTTAATTCATTCATCCATTCAAAAATATTTATTATGTAGCACGTACTGGATAAAGTGCCTTGTCCTGGGGACTTAGGGGGATAATGTTTAGCCAAGACCTAGTTCCTACTCTTATGAAACTTATCATTAGTGGGGATCTATGACATAGATCTCACAGGCTCTCCATTTTTCCGGGATCCAGAGGATATTTGGGGAATCAGGAAGAAGGAATCCAATAATCATCTTCATGGCTCCATATTTGGTGAGGACATTTTCATAAAGATTCTCACTCTCCAAGAATAATCCCATTATAAGTCCTCTCTGACCTAATGCCCATCTCTCATCTCCTTTCTTCTGTCCACCTTTCATCACCTTTCATCATCTGCCTGTCTACAATTGCCTCCCTTTCCATATGATCTGGTCACTCCACTCTGTACACTGAGTGGGGAGTGTATGTAGTCACAGACACCAGCAGAAATCCCTTAAGAGACACTAAAGATCATCTGATCCAACTTCTTCTTCTTCTTTTTTTTTTTTTTTTGCAGACATTTTACAGACAGGGAAACTGAGGTTTAGAAAGGGAAGGGCATTGTTCAAAATCTCATAGTGAGACAATGGCATAGCTCAGACCAGAAGCCCAGTCTGAAGACTGACCCAGTTCAGATCTCTTTTCTTCAATTTCCAGAATGGTCAGACCAGTTCATAGCTCCACCTAATGGTCCTCCCTCTTGAAATAAGAGCCAGCTCTATCATGTTTTTGACCTTGTGAGGATCAACCCAAAGTCATTATACTAATCTAGCATATTCATGCAACTAGTACATGAGTGTGTTGCCTTTACATAATCCTTCATAATAACTCACACTTATGTGATATTTTAAAATTTACAAAACATTTCATGACACTCTGTAAGCAAGATTTTTGGGGTGAGGGAAGCTTTGACTTGATGAAGCTTTATGATTTCCCTAGTGGAGGGTACTCTCAGTATGGAAGTTCTCTTCATCAGTGCAGCTTAGCCACTCATCTGAAACTTTAGGTTTCAGAGGTTAGTCTGGGATGCTCATCACTGGAGGAAAGTCCAATTGATGGGAAGAAAGGGTAGGATCAGAGCTGTAACTACAAATTTTTATATCTATGGAAAATATAGTACAATGTCTAACATATATCGGATTAAGGGGGCAGGGAAGGTAAGGAGAAAAAAGTTTGGGACCCCAAATTTTACGAAAAGGAATGTTGAAAACCATCTTTACATGTAATTGGGAAAAATAAAATACTGTTAAGTGAAAAAATAGTAAATGGTTAATTTTAAAAAGAAAGTAAGAGCAGAGACCCACTTAAGGAAAATACAGTTTGGGGGGATGGTCTCTGGGAAAGAACACAGAGGGAAAAAACTCAGAACAAAAAAATCTCCTCAGGGATTATAACTTTTTTATATATTTTATATATTTGAAAGTGCTAAGTCCCAGAGAGATCATTCCAAATGGGCAGGGATTACTTTGAGTGGGTGAGGTGCATTTTGAGTGGGATAGACCACTCTTAGGGACAGGGAGAGAATATCCTGAGGAAGAGGAAAGAGTTTAGGAAAAGCTGGGGGTGGGGCCAAAGATCTAGCTCTGACTCCAGAAAACAAAAAGTCTGGAAACCTGAACCTTGTCTCACCTTCCCCTCCCATGTCTACTCCCAGATCTCTTGGCTACCAGGGAGTCAAGGACACTTCAGACTACCACACTGACACACACAAACCCTCCTTTCAATCTTGTTTTGCCTATTCACAGCACGATGGGTCACTTGGGCCTGGATATAGGAGGTTGAGAGGAAGGATGCATGATGTGTACCCTAACCTAAGGGAGGCACCTCAAGAAACTAAGTCAACAAAGCTTCTACAAAGGGAGGGAATGGTGGGACAGGATGGAGGAAAAATTGGATTATGATTTCCTCAGGAGGAACTAGATCCACCTTTGGGTCAGGGGTGTCAAACATTGTCTGGGGGCCACATAGAAGCTTACAAAACGGATCTGAACAAGATTAAAATATAATTGAGAAGTGTTTAATAATATAAATAAAAATACAACAGAGCACAGATAATATTGATATGTCATTTTCTTAGTCAATGGCTTTCGGGATCCTGCTGTATGGTTTAGTAGCTGTCTCCATTTTCCATCTGAGTTCAGAGTCACCATCCCGGGTCACAGCTTCATTGTGCTTCCCTTGTTATGGCTCTGAGTTCGGAAGAAGACTTACCCTTCTCAATTCTGCAACATACTAGATTTCTATGGAAAGCTCTGACTACTTGGAACCCAAACCCCACAAACTCCAACCTTCATTGCTGTTAGGATAAAATATAAATCCTCTTCTGGCATTCAAGGCTTTCCATAATTTGATGCCATTCTTTCTTTTCAGCTTTTTTTCACTGTCGTCGACAACTCAGGCATTGCTATGCTCTGTACTTGTGCTGTTCCATCCACATGCCACGTACTCTCTCGTTCCTTTCCACCTGATGTCCTACTCATCCTCCAAGGTCCAACCCTAGACTCACTTCCTTCAGGAAGCTTCTGAGATTTGGGAGTCAATGTCTGTGACTTCCCATCATGATCCCTTTCTTCCCTGAGCTTCTAGTGCCCTTTCGAGGTTGTTGCTTGTCCTCCACTCAGGAAGAGGACCATGACCTCAGAGAGGAGATGCCCTGACATTCCAGTGAAGTGGATTTGAGTAAGGGAGGGCTGGGCAAGGGCACCTGCCTCCCTTTTCCCTCCAGAGCCATCTGGGTCCAGTGGCCAGAT
>NC_133622.1:203226363-203326363 GCF_048593235.1 Sminthopsis crassicaudata
TAGCTATTGAACTTCGGGTAGATCACATCCCCTCTTAGCACATTCCCAAGATCTAAAATAAATGGATTAAAGTATTTTTGTACCCCCAAGTACATGGCACACAGTAGGAGCTTAAGAAATGATCATCTCTTGCTAGCAGATTGGTATTGCTGTACTTTGCCAATGTTCTTCCAGTTCTTCTCACTTAACTTTGAATCAGTTCATGTAAGTCTTTCCATTTTTTTCCCTGAAACCATCTTGCTTATCATTTCTCATAGCACAATAATATTCCATTACAATCATATACTGCAGCTTGTTTAGCCATTTCCCCAATTGAAGGGCAGACATTCAATTTCTAATTCTTAGCCTCCAGAAAAGAGCTGCTGTAAATATTTGTGCGTGTGTATATGGACGTCCTTCTAGTTATGTACCATTTTGTCATTTGGGTTCAATTCCAGCATGCAGCTGATGGGAAAATTATTTCCCATCTCTGATAAAGAAGATCTCCTTTGAACTTCCTCCAGAGGTGTAACTAAGAATTCTGGAGTCCAAGACAAATCCAACTGAAGAGTGGCAAGATGGAAGCCTGGGGTCAGGAGCGATAGGGCAGCAGCAGAAGGTGAGTGAGCTTGGGAAGTCCCCAGTGAAAGGACCATCAAGGCTGGAGGTCCAAGACTGGGGAAAGAAGTAGGGTTACCATTTAGTACAGAGGTGTGGCTCATAGGATCACAAAAGGAAGGAAATTTACCCCCCAGAGTTCCGTTTTTTTTGGCATCCTGGGACAAGGCGGGAGCCCTAGTTATGGCCCTTCCTTCCTCTTTCTCAGGACTGTTGTGAAGACCAAATGAGATAATGGATGGGAAGCCCTGGACAAATGCTGCCTAGCATTCTTTCTCTAAATAAATTGAGAGGGTAATGAAGGGGCCAGGGCTGGGGCCAGAGCAGAGCCCGGGGACAAAAGGCCTGCTCTATGGAAGGAGCAGCCTGCTTCCCATCCTCCTAATGAATGGAATATTTATAGTCAAGCTGGGCCGCCCCCTAGGGACTCTATTTACATCATATCTCCAAGTTTGTTCCCCCCCCAAATACCCCTGCCATGTTTAAGCTTGAAAGTCATGTGGGTTCTGGTTTGGGCTGCTGGATATTAATCACTCAGTGGCCTCTTCTGAGTTGATTTCTCTGGCCTGAGCTGAGCAGCTGGAGCTGGGACTGAATCAGGGAGCCTGCTCACAGACCCCAGGTCATTATGTTGTGATCCCAGGAGATTGGGATCATGCATAAATGGACTGGGACTCCAACTGTAGAGCCGTCTGCCCAGCCGAGGAGGGAAGGCAGGGCTCCTGGCAAAACCAGGGATGCATGTACCTCAAGGAAGGACTGCTTTCATATGTGCTGACTGCCATGGGATAGTGGAAGGAGAACTGGCCCTAGAGGTAGGAAAATCTGGGTTCAAGGCCTATCGTGACTATATCCTGGCTGTAAGAACTGGATTAAGCTACTTAACCTCTCAGTGCACTAGGCTAGAAGGCACTGACCTGCACTGGTAGACAAGGAAGCTCCTAACACTAATAAATTAATCGGGTTTTAAAAAATATACAGATGATCTGGCAGCTGGGTAGCTGAATAAAGTTCTGATCTTGTGGTCAAGAAGACCACAGATCTGATCTCAGACACTATCAGGGAGATCCTGGGCAAGTCACTTAATCCTTTTAGCATCAGTTTTCTCATCTATAAACTGAGCTGGAGAAGGAAGTGGCAAGCCACTATCTTTGCCACAGGGAAAACTGAATCGCTTCTCTAGATCTCAATTTCCTCAGCTATATAAGGGAGATGATATTTGTATCCTGCCTTTTCATCCTCACAGGACTATATTATCTTTGTTTATTAAAGCTTTTTATTTTTAAAATATATGCACGGATAATTTTTCAACATTGATCCTTCTTGCATAGCCTTATGTTTCAGATTTTCTTTTCCTTTTCCCCACTGCTCCCCTAAATGACAAGCAATCCAATATATGTTATACATGTTAAAATGTATGTGAAATCCAATATGTGTAAATATATTTATACAATTCTCTTGCTGCACAAGAAAAATCAGATAAAAAAGGAAAGAAAATGAATAAGAAAACAAAAAACATGCAAACATCGAGAAGAGTGAGAATGTTATGTTGTGGTCCACATCAGTTCCCACAGTCCTCTTTCTAGGTGTAGATGGCTCTCTTCATCATAAGATCACTGAAACTGGCCTTAATCTTCTGATAGCTAGCCCTAGTTTCTTTGCTCTTGGTGATAAAACTGGACCTCCAAAGACCTTAAGTAGTAGTAGCCTAGTCCCTAAATTATTAGGGGAAAGGAAGGGAGATGATTCTGGGCTGAGGAGGAGTAGGAAGGATTCTATGGAAGAGATGGAATTTTGAGTGAACCTTGAAAGATGGGGAGAACAAAAAGTTATCAAACTGTGCATACCCTTTGACCCAGCAGTGTTACTGCTGGGCTTATATCTCAAAGAGATTTTAAAGAAGGGCAAGGGACCTGCATGTGCAAGAATGCTTGTGGCAGCCCTCTTTGTAGTGGCTAGAAACTGGAAACTGAGTGGATGCCCATCAATTGGAGATTCTCTGAATAAACTGTGGTATATGAATGTTATGGCATATTATTGTTCTGTAAGAAATGACCAGCAGGATGATTTCAGAGAAGCCTGGGGAGACTCACATGAACTGATGCTGAGTGAAACGAGCAGAGCCAGGAAATCATTATATATGACAACAAGAAGACTACTTGATGATCAATTCTGATGGAAGTGGATATCTTCAACAAAGAGAAGATCTAATTCAGTTCCAATTGATCAATGATGGACAGAATCAGCTACACCCAAAGAAGGAACACTGGGAAATGAGTGTGAACGGTTTACATTTTTGTTTTTCTTCTCAGGTTATTTTACCTTCAGAATCCAATTCTCCCTGTGCAACAAGACAACTCTATGGTTCTGCACACATATATTGTATCTAGGATATAGTATAGCATATCTAACATGTATAAGACTGCCTGCCATCTAGGGGAGGGGGTGGAGGGAAGGAGGGGAAAATTTGGAATAGAAGTGAGTGCAAGGGACAATGTTGTAAAAAATTACCCAGGCATATGTTCTGTCAATAAAAAGTTAATAATAATAAAAAAAAGAAAGATGGGGAGAAGGAGGCAGTAGATAAGAGTCACAGACTCTTTGATCATGAGCAAATCACAGAACTGGAAAAGAGCATAGTTTCCAAGATCTCTAAAAATGACTTCAGGTGTCAACTAATTGAACCCTCTCATTTCATGGATGAAGAAACTCAGGTCTTAGACCTGAACTCAGGTCTTCTGGCTCCAGACTCATCACTCTTTCTTCCACTGGACAAATACACATTCAACTATTCATAGATGAGGGACTCGCTACCTCTGAGGCTGTCCATTTTTTGTGGGAATTTTCTCTTTTTCCTCTGGCTCAATTCCTCATCCCAGTCTCTTGGGACTGTCAATCTCTCACTGATTTCCCTGGACCTTCCCACACAACTCTTCCAGGTGACTTTTATACTTTTCCAGCCCAGCAACCTGGGAACCAGGTCATTAATGGATAATCCAGATATCACTTCTTAATTTGCCCAAGGCCAACCTGCTGCTTCTTTCTAATTATATTTAGAAAGAGAGTGTCTGATTTATGGTTTTTCCCTAGGGAAATGCAGCTACTGAACCTAAGGAGAAAGGCTGGTGGCTGAGGCCATGGTAGAATGTTTTTGCCTTTAAGAGATGAAGAATCTATCTTCCAAAAGCTTTCTTCTCCTTCTTTTACCCTTTCTTCCTCCTGAACTTCTTTTTCCTTCTCATTATCTCAAAATTCTCATCCAGGGGTTAGATCTTGGGTATTTGCTTCTGTCATTGACTCACTGCATAACCTTGAGGAACAATTCTCTCTGGATGGTTCCCCCCCCCCCCGGCATAAAATGAGAGGATTGAATTAGAACTAAAGATCTTTCTATGTATGAAATTCTACATTGTATGTTTTAAGGAATTTTTACTTTTGATAATCAATTGGTCCTTCCAAGCTGTACATCTTATGATCCCATGATCCCAAGTTCTAAGGATGCCTCCAAAGCTATGATACTCTGATGCTATAGTTCTTTTTGTATCTCCTTTCCTTTTCTCCTTTTTTCTTCTTCATTCCCCTCGTCATACACTTGAAAAGCCTCCTCATGACTTCTCTTTCCTTTCAGCCTTGATATTCAAGAATATTAGAATCCTGAAGCTGAGAGAGACATTAAGATCACCTAGTCCTATTCTCTCCTTTGACAGATGGATAACCTGAGCCCGTAGAAAAGAAAGAATTTGTCCAATTATAGCTTGAGTTCCATACTTGGGAATGAAGGAAATTTGGAGGCGAGTGGTGACATCTACTTACAGGGAAATGAGGCAAACGCAACTTTGATCGCTGGGCATTAGAAGTAGCTATATTTCATGGGACTCCTACGATGTTTTCTTTCTCCAAGATCTCTGTCTCTTCCCCAAGTTAATGCAACAGAGTTAGAGATGGCTATTCAAGGATCCAGAACTCCTCACTCTCTTATTCTTGCCTCCCTTGTAGCTCAGCTCAGTTTAATTTTGTCTTTATTGAATAATGGCAGTCAGAACCCAATTTAAAAGTACATTTGAGGATCTGACCACAGTAGAGCACAGTGGGACCATTGCCTTCTCTGTCCTGGATGCTAATACCCAAATGCATTTTTGACTGCTATATCACACTGTCTTGAAATCCATTAACATTCTGTTTCAGACAAAAGACACAAGATACAATCTTGTTTCTGGGAAGTTGATTTCTTGAACCTAATATAATACTTTACAGTTATTCTTTTAAAATTTTATCCAATTAGATCTGTATTATTTATTCCTCAACTTTGTACCATTTACAAAATTGATAAATATAATATTTCTGTCTTTACGTCAGTGATAAAAATATTAAATTGCACACAGTTCAATATATATTCTTGACATATGCCATAAAAAATCTCTCCTCCACCCCCCCAAAAAAGAAATTTCCTTCCAAGTTGCCATTGAATGACATTGACATTGGATGATGACTTTTTGGGTCCAGCCTTATACCAAGTTTTCAACCTACTTAGCCATACTAACATCTAAGCCATATTTCTCCATTATGTTAATGTTCCTACTGCCAACATTGTAGAATAGATCCTCACCTAGACTATTATAATAGCCAACCTACAGATATTTTTCACTTCTATTCTATCAAATGCTACCAAAATAATCTTCCTAATGCATCTCCTAGATCATTTCACGTCCCTGCCCCAAAACAATCATTCGCTCTCTCTTGCCTATAGGACAAAGCCCTAACTCAGTCTTATACACAGGACTCCTTACAATCTAACTTCAACTTCCCTATCAACTTAATTTCTCACTGCTCTTCTTATATCTCATGAACCTGTCACTAGATGTAATTCTTACCCCTACTTTTAGAATGCCCTCCCTCTCCCTCATTCCTTATGCAAATCTTACTTATTGATCAAGGCACAGTCAAATGTCACTTCCTTTATCAAACTAGCTAATATTAATTAATTAAAGGAGGCAGAAAGAGTCTTGGTTTTTTGACAGATAGAGAAATAAATGTATAAAGAATGACTTGACTAAGATTAGCCAATTGGCATGGGGTTTAGAGCCCAGATTTCCTGTATGTTAGTCCATTATTTCCACGCATACCCCACTGGATTTCCCTGGGAATTCTCTAATTTCACTTTTTGCCTTTAATATGGACAATGTCTTATTTTAACCGACTTCAGTCACTCAACAAGCATTTATTAAGTGCTTACTATGTGTCAGGCATTGGGCTAAGGTCTGGGGATAGAGTGAAAGGCAAAACCGGTTCTTACCTTTACAAGGATTTCATATTCTAATGGGTGAGACAACTTGTAAATAAGTTTCATATAAGATTATCTATTGATCTATCTATCTACCTAATAGGCGTTCATAGAAAGGAAGAAACTAGCATCTCAGGGGACTGGAAAAGTACTCCTGAAGAAGATACAGTTTGAGCTGAATCTTGAAGGGCCCTCGACAAAACTAAGAGGTAGAGTTGAAAAGGATTTCAAGGTTGGGGGACATGCAAAGACATGGAGTCCAAAGTCTGGATAGTCAGGTGTGAGGTGAATGTAGCTGGATCCTAGAGTGCATGGAAGGGGTGAGGTATAAATGAAAGAAGACCAGGAATAAAAGAGGGGGACGGCTTCTATTTGAACCTGGAGATGGTAGGGGACCACTGCAGTTTATTGAATAAGGAAGTAACATAGATAGACCTAGACTTTAGGAAAATCACTGTGACAGCTGAGTAGAGGATGAGTTGGAATGGGGAGAGATTTGAGGCAAGGACACCAATGAGAAGGCTACTGAAATGGTACAGATTATGGGTGATGAAGACCTGAACTAAGTTAGTGGCTTTGTGAATGGAGAGAAGGGGACATATTCTAGAAATGATGAGAGATGGTAGAGGATTGGATCTAGAAGATGATATTGTTCCTAGCAGTGATAAGAAAATTGGGGTGAGGAGAGGGTTAGGGGGTTAAGATGAAGAGTTCTATTTTGGACACATTTAGTTTGATGTGCATATTGTGAGCCAGCAAGTAGGTTGAGTCTTCACCCTGTCTTGACCCTTAACTTGTCATTTTGGATAACTCTCTCTCATTAAAGTTCAGTTTCCTTATCTACAAAACAATGGTCTGTAAGGGCCCTTCTTGCCCATGACAGATTTAGGTATAGACCAGAGCCCAAGAGTCACCCCCCCAACAATCTTTGTAGTGTTCTCTATGTTCTTCTCTAATTGCCCAAGACAGCTAGAGTTCCTCAAAGCGTCTGCCAACTAAAGCATCCATGGAGTGACAGAGAACAGGTAGCAACCTAGGCACTGGGAGAGTAAGAACAGATGTTTCTGGGTGGGCAAAAAGCTTCCAACACAAAGGCATCCATTCTCTGCCCTCACTTTGACCCATTTTGCCCAAAGCATCCTCCCTCTGAGTTACCTGTCCTTTATTTGATGAATAATTGGCAATATCTAAAATCATAGGATTAAAATTAGAATCTTAGAAATGTATAGTCCTGCCCCTTCTATTTACAGAGTAGGAAACTGACTCCCAGAAAGATTCACTCCCTTGCCCAAGGTCACCCAGAGAAAATACTACCCTGAGCCCGGGATCGGAACCCAGGTCTCCAAACTCCCCCATGTAGCTCTCTTCCTCTCTGTACCACAAAGCACTCAGCTCTGCAGAAAAATGGCTGGGCCCACTTCTGAACACTTGTATGTTGATTATATTAATGCCAGAATATATTAAAGGAGCCCAATATAAATTTGATTTTAATTGTTTTGTACACACGCCAGTGGAAAGGAACTGATTGGATACAGTTCACGGGCGGTATGTTAATATGTTATTTTCATACGACGATCTTTTCCCATCCCGAGATTTGGAAGAACCTGTTGTTAATCGAGCCGCAGGAGAGAGGGAGCGGGCGATTTCCAGCCTGCCGCCCCCCGCCACATTAATTAGTCATGTGGCTTCTGTAGAAGGTGTGTTCGCTTCATACAAAGTACACTTTATAATTTATACACCAGCTGTTTCAGCCCTTCGAGCCCCAAGCCCATCTCCCTCTCTCTTTCTCTCCATAGCCACCCCCCCTTCCTTTTACTCCCCGCCTGCCTCTAATGAAATCGTGTTACTGGAGAATTGACTGGGGGTGAATTGAGATTTTAATCCGATTGACACTCCTTGGTGGAAAGGCGGGCACTGGTGGGGACTTTTAATGGAAGGGCTGTAATCAGGAGACACTTGTATTCAGTCCCTGGCTATAATGAATCTCGTCAAATGTTCGAGGCTGGCAGTGTGGAGCCAGCTAGAATTTCAAGGTTTTTGACCAAGCCCATTTGAAGCATTCATTCCTCTGGGAGAGTGTGATTACTCAAGTTTAACCGTTTATTAGCTCATCTCTCAATAGCCGCTGGAGCGCAAAATTCTCATCTCGGCTGCCTTTTCTCCCCCCTTAACTTAAAGAACAGGCCAAATCAGGCAGCCCTCGAGGTTAATGCTTGCTTTGCAGTTAACTCAACATTATCAGGGTAGATGGTGAAGGCAAGAGGCCCAGGATGGGACAGCAGCCAATATAAAGCTTTCTGGGGGGATTTAAATAGCCCTTGCCTCCTGTCAAGCCAGTGGTCGCTACCCCAACCCAGCATCCCCCTAGAGCCGAAAGCATCTTTCGTGGCAGAATTGTTGGGTTCGAAGCTAACACTCTGGATTCAAATCTCCTATCACCTGCTTGCTCTCATTGTATCATTATTGTCTCTTTCCCTCTCTCTGGACCTCAGTTTCCTCATCTGTAAAATGAGGGCCTTGATTGTTAAAGGGTCTTTTTTACTTCCCGGATATGGGGCCTTCTCTTCTGTCAGAGAATTACATTAGCCATCTCTCTGAGTCCTGAAGTTCCCAGTAACACTAAGAATCTACATAGCAAAAGGTGAGCGGGTCAGGATGCAAGATGATTATTGTTACTATAATTATTAATAATTAATAGCTTGCAATGTTTATTAATATCACTATTAATGAAATTCTGACATTCATATAGAATTTATATTTGTGGAGAATTTATATTCTCTGTGTGCACAACCTAAATTTAATACCGGGTAACCATGTGTTAGGAAAGGCAATGATCATCATCCCCAATTTGCAGATGAAGAAACTGATGTTTAAAGATGGGGAATGACTTGTTTAATGACTTGTGTAGAGACTTAAGTAGGTTTCTGTTCACTTCTCCTAGAAAACTAGGGAGAAGAAAGAATCCTGGCTTCTCCCTCCACCCCGAAGCTTGGCCACTAGAGCATCAGGGAAGACCCCATGCTGGGAGGTGATGGGTCTCGTGGTGACCTGAGGTGATTGGTGGATTTTCTTTCCTTTCCAGGCAAAGGGAGACTGGTAGAGCTGAGTCCATTTAGTCAGGGTATGCAGCTGAGTCCTGGGAGCAGAGAAGGCTTGGGGGAGCAGAAAAAAAATACTGCCAATTCCTTCAATTAGCACAGGGGAAGTCTTTTAAACAAATGGGTGGGGGAGAGTGTGTGCTAAGGGCAGGGGCTCAGAGATTCCAGACAAAGGCTTACTAATGCTTCTAAGAGGGTCTATTTAAAGGGAGCTGCTTTCAATGCATCAAATTAGAGTAGCTAGAATCAGGAACAGCAAAGGAGGAAGAGGGAGCTGGGGGGCTGGGCAAGAGGATGAGGGATGGGGATAATGGCTGGGGGAAGGGAGTGAAAGGGAGTGGGGAGATTGTTAGGGGCTAGGCATGGGGTAGAGAAAAGAAAGAAGGGTAAGGGATGGTAGAAAAGTAAAATAGAGAATGGCAAATGCAGAAGGAAGATATGGGTGGGATATTTAGATGGAGTAAAGGATGGAATGGAGGGTTGGGAAGGACAAAGAGATACAGATGAGGACTAGGATGAAGATGAGCGTGAGGATAATGGGAATGATGACTGGGAGATGGGAATGGGAAGCTGAGGATGGCAGGGAGGTGGGGTTATGTGACAAGGAACTGAGAATAAAGGCACCGGGGGAGAGGGGAATAGGCTTGTAAATGATGGAGGCAAGAGTGGCAGAGCAGAGAGAAGATTACAGTAGAAAGCTTATGTGGTTAGGAGAGAATACTAGTGAATCTTCAAAAACTCTGGCTTTGGTCAGACCACAACTAGATTATTGTGTCCGTGTTTTACGGACAACATTGGTAAGTTGGTGTATATCCAGGACAGGGAGACCAAGCTAGTGAAAAAATGGCGGACCATGCTATGTAAGGATCAGTTTAACACAACTGGGGAAACTTCACTTAGGGAACACTTGGGGAGAGGATGGGAGGATGATGAAAACTTTTTAAGGACTACATAGGTAAGACTTACAAAGAAACAAAGAAAGCACTGCCTAAATATTAATTAAATATTAATGCTATTCAAAAGTGAAATGGGCAACCTCACAAAATAGTGATTTCTCTATCAATAGAGGTCTTGAAGTAGAATGTGGCTGATCACTACTTAATAATATTGCAGAGAGGATTCTGCTTAGGTATGAATTAGACTAGATGATCTTTGAAGTCTATTTGAGCTGGGAAAGCACTGTGGGTGAGGTGAATTTTAATCTTAACCCTATCCCAGTCCTGTCTCCCTGATGTACTTGTTCTAGGACTAAGATGCATTGGATTATAGTGGAGACCACACATCAGAGTTGATCAGAGATTAACTTTCAACACATTACAACTTTGCTCAAGGGCTTCCAATGGCTCCCTACTGCCATCTGAATCAACTCCAGACTGTGGTATTTGGCTTTAGAGATCTCCTCTGATCTTACTGCACCTCCCCAACCTCTCTAATTTCATCTTCCACCACTGCCCAGTAGAGATCTTCTAGGCCAATCACTCTTCTCATTCCATTTTCCCCATCCCATCCCACTCTACACATACTCCCTAGATATTTCAGGTTTATTACTTGCCCTATATTTTGGTCATGTGAAATAAACCATAGAAAATATTATATAAAGGTCACGTATGCTAATCATCATTGTATGAGATAACAATAGTAGAATAAGCTAATAATAATGATCAGATGTTTAGGATCATGATTTCATAGCTGGAAGAGATCTCAGAAATTATCAAGTCTAACTTTCTCATTTTGCAAATGAGGAAACTGGAATAATTAAGTGATTTGTCCAGGGTCACTCAGCTAGTAAGTATCCATTTACTACACTATGATAGAGAGCTAATCTTGGAACTAGGAAGAACCTGAGATTAAGCCTGATACATGCTAGCTGTGTAACCCTGGGTAAGTAACTTACATTTCTAGTGTTCTAGGTAGTGATCTAAAGCATATATGTTTCAGAGAAGAAGCTTACCTATATTAGCAGAGGGAGTTTTCTCACCAAGGAGTTCCCTATACCAGTGAAATCCTTAATCTTAATAATAATTATAATAGAAATAATAATTTGATCCTGTTCTTTCCACTTGGATCACTTGTTCTCCTTTTTGCTGCTCTAGAAATCTTGACTTTCCTTTATTGCCCTGCTCAAATCCCATCTCCTCCAGGGAACCTTTCATGATTTTCGTAGTCAGACTTATTGGCAGAGGCAAAGAACTTGGCAATATATTTTTCTTTAACCTTTCCACATAATTCCATTGTTTGATGAAGTCCAAAGGGGAAATTCATCCAAGTGGGTTCTAGGTCTTGCTTTCCTCATTTGTGGAGTAAGCCTTCAAGGCTTATTGTTTTGATTATTATTCCTACATAACAGTGTAGCAAAAATAACAATAGATTTGCAGCCAGAAATCCTAGGCTCAACTCCAACCTCTGTCATTTATTTAGTCTTGTGATCATAGGTAAATCACTTTCTATCTCTAAGCTTCAGTTTTCTCAAATGAGACAATAGACCTCATGTTCTCTATATAGCATTAAATGTTATAAATGTTAGTCATTAAGTAATAGGCTAAGTTCCTACTCTTTTCTTTCATTGCAAGGAGAAAGAACAGAGATTAAAAGGAAACCTCATGCCAATTTTACCATAGTTTCCTATACCACCAAGAAAGAAGGAGAATTCACTTTCATTTTTTCTGAACGAATCCAAGACCCTTCACAGATAGATAGATTTATTCCCATATATAGGAATAGAAAGAAAAGTTGAAAAAATAAGAGAATTTTTAAAAAATCAAATAAGCTAAAGACTTGTCTGACTTATTAGTTCCCCCAAATGATTTTTAAAAACTCATTCCCCCTCTATTTTATTCCCTATTTGATTTTTAGAGTTTATATTTTTGTGTTTAATAGGGGTTGGAGTTTTTGGATTTGTTGCTTTTCTAGTTTTCTAAATTGCACATCCTATTTACTCATCTATTCTTTATTTTGATAAAAAAAGCATTTCATTATTGATGATACCTTTAAGCATAAAATAGTTTCTCTGCTTATCTTTTAACCATGCCTATTTTTACTGTTGCCTCATTTGAGGCTATAACTGTCACTTTGTATTTTTGAATTTGTCTAAGACAGAGTAAATTCAGATCCAACACTTTATTTTAAATTTGTGTGACTCCTTATGTTTCAATTGTTTTTCTTGTTCACAACATATTGTTGGATTTCGCATTTTTCATTTTCCTATCCTCTTCCATTTTTATGGGTGAGTTCGTCCCATTCACATGCACAGTTGTGTTAACTGTGCTTTCCCCTCCATAACATCATCATGACCAACAGTAGTAATTCATAATTGGTCTGATCCTTTTTCTGTGCCTTCATGTTATTTGGATCCTAATCACTAATTGTTAGTTTTTTTCTTTCCTTTTAATCTCCACCTTATAATACACATTCTGAAGTTAAAGTTTGTTTTATAAATTTAATTAGCTCTTAATTTGGGCTATGACATTCCTGGGTATTTTCAATTTGGGGTTTCTCTCAGGAGGTGACTGGTGTATTCTTTTCTCTTTGCCTTCCATATTTAATAGGTCTTTTATGATTTCTTGATGTGATATAAAGATTTTTGATTGGTCATAGTTTTCAAGAAGTTTATATATTTTAAAATAATTTCAATTTAGTTACTTTTGATAGTACTTTATGTTTCCTTATATTTTTTCAATAGTAGACTTCCTTCAAAGCCTTCTAGTATGAGAATGGTTTCAGAGGAAGTCTTTACACAAGAAGAAATCAAGGCCCAGGGAGAAAGAGATTTGTACAAAAGCACCCAGTTCATCAGGATTGGACCCAGCTTCAGTGACACTGAATGTAGGATTCTTATTATCTAAGTCTTGAAGGTTCCATATCTCTTAGCTTAATGCAGATCCTGTTTCCTCTCTTGACATACATAAAATTGCTCATTCCATATCAGAGTATTTTTGTAGTGTGGTCTTGAAACACCATTGATTTTCTTCATCTCCTCCTTATCAAAGTGGATATCGAAAAGACAGGGTAGGAGGCAGGGCCTTCCAAGCTCCCTTCTAGCTCTGAACATAGCCCAACACAATGAAAAAAGCAATGACTCTGGAACCAGAGAATGTGGATTCAAACCATGACTCACATATTTACTCCCTGTGTGACCTCTCTGAGATTTAGTTTCCTCATCTCCAAAATGGAAGCTTTGGACAGGGTAGTCTGAGATCCATTTTAGTTCTAGGTCAATGAGCAAATGGGGTCCTGCTCTTAATTCTGTGAGAGCTGCCCACCATGTCATTGAGCCTGTGCCACCAGCACAGTGGCTCTAGAAACCTGTCCTGGGTTCCATGGCTGACACTTGACACCCTAAAAAAAGGAGTGATTTATAAGCTGCTCAATTAGTGTCTTCATTCAGAAAGAAATCAGTCTGATTTATTGTTCTTCAAATGATTGTGAGACTTCGCTGCTTAATGGTACTAAAGTCCCAGCCACAGAATGTCCTGGGTTTTAATAAAAAGCACTGAGGACAGACATTGGAGTCACCTATCTAGGGAGAGAAAATGAAGCTGTCATTTTTCAGTTTAATTAAACTTGGTTTCAAAAATTCCCCTCGATCTCTAATATGAATTACACTAATTACTTCTTGTGGCTTAAACATTGATTTCAATGTTAAACTTAAGGGACTTAATGGAAGCTACCTTTCCCATCAGACTGGGAGCTCCTGTTACGTGTATCTTGTTCTTCGACCGCATATAGATTTGTTCTGACCCTTTAAATGTATCACAATTGACTCTGTGCCCTTTTTGGGTGGGCTACGAGGGTCTAACCCTCTTGCTGGGAGAGGCTGTGCCAGGCTGAGCATGGAAGAAGCCAGAGATATGTTTGGTCTTATTCATTTGTTGATTTGTTCATCATTAATTTATTTAAACAGCATCAAAAGGCATCACTATATACTTAAGAAAGCATGTGATTTGGAACCCAAAGACTTGGATTTAAATCTTGTCAAATCTTTTCACCTCTCTGGGCTTAAGTTTTCCCCTTTGTGAAATGGAGATACCAGTACCTCCCTATACTCCCTATGTTCTGGGTGTGTTATGATCATCCAGATGCTATCTAAATCCTTCAAGACTTTATTGTGGGAAATTCTCTCTTTCCCAAAGCACCTTATTACACTTCTGGAAGGTTCTAATGTTGGAAAGTTTTTCTCTGCCTTGAGCCAAACCTTGTCTTCCCTTGTTGCTCCTAGATTTGTCCCCCAGAGTTGAACAGTATAAGTCCATAGCAAAGAATAATACAATGAAAAAAGCAATGACTCTGGAACCAGAGAATGTGAATTCAAACCATGACTCAGGTACTAACTCCATGTGTGATGTCTGCACTTTAGTTTCCTCATCTTCAAAAGGGAAGACTTATACTGGGTAGTCTGATGGCCATTCCAATTCTAGGTCAGCGAGAAGATGGGATTGGTGTCTCCTGTCCTGCTCTTAATTCTGTGAGGGCTGCTCACCATGGCACTGAGCCATGCAGGGGGCGGAGGGGTGACAGTGCTCTGTCTAGGTAGAGATGGTGATCATATCTCCCTCTGATTTTTTCCTTTTGGGTTAAATACCCCAGCTAGTGAGAATCTTTAACTGATCCTCACTCGTTCACTAACTTGGCTGGACTCTTCTGAATGTGCTGGAGCTTGTTGAAATTCTTGCTAAAATCTGGCACTGCCAATTAAACCCAATATTTCAGATGTTATCTAACAAGGGCAGAGGAGATCAGGCACTAACACCAGTTTAGTCTTAGAAACATTTTCTTGATACAACCTAAGATTGTGCTAGCATCGGTAACTGCCATGGGTCATTATTATTAGGCTTCTGTGAAATTTACTGTCTACTAAGACCCCCCAATCTTTTCCACACAAACTCCTGGCTATATTTCTCCCATCCTGCACTTGGTAACATTGTGCAGAATTTTATGTTTACTCCCATTCAATTCCATTTAAACTTCCAATCTCTGTTTTAGTCTATTGAAATCATTTCAGTTTTGTCTAATTACTGAGCTGATCCCTTTGTCATTTATTTTATTAGTTATCCTTTCGGGTTGTGTCAGTTACATATCTGCTAAACATATCATCTCTGCATCTATTGAAATCCTTGATAAATATGAAGTAAAGTGTAATGGGATGCACAATAGATGAAGAACTAAAGGATCTGCTTTTTTTTTTATCCCATTTCCATCATTAATTTGCTCCATGGTTTGGGTAAGTACTGGGCCTGTCAGCTTCTTTATCCATAAAATGAAGGGTTAGACTAGGCACCTTTAAGATTTCTACTAGATCTAATATTCTATTATCTTTGTTGAATAGGACAGAGTCAAGAACAGATCACCAAGAGTTCTCCGTCCAGATTTAAATTGATTTGTTAAGATTGCTTTGGGAGGTCTGTTCATTTAACTGATTCCAAATACACCTGATTGTACTATCATCTTGACCTCTCCTCTCCACCTTGTCTACATAGAAAACATGAGAGACTTTGTCAGATTCAGGTATCCCATGCTGATAATATTCCCTTCATCTACCAGTTGAGTGACCTTGTTGCAAAAGGAAATGAGGTTAGCCTGGCATGACCTGTTCTTAATGAACCCATGCCGGCTTTTAGTGATTGCCTCTTTCCTTTCTAAGTGGTCAAAAAATTATCTCTGTAGGAGATGGGCACCTGGTCTCTCGGCCATCTGGAACATAGAAGGAAATTGGCAACTCTTCTGATTTCTGGAGAGCTTTTGGGGACGTTGTGTCTTATCACATTTTCTGGTTGTTTGATTCACTTCTTCCTGTGATAGCCCCCTATGATGAAGCCCCTTAACTAGCCCATGGAGGAAGATAAAAGAGATATGGAGGGGATCCAAAACTGAAAGTTTTTGCTTTGAAGAACTTTGGATGGCCCCATGGGCTCCCTCATCCATCTGGAAACAATAACCTTATTAGACAATATTCCTAGCTTCTGAAACAATGGGTTGCAACCCTATATGGGGTCTCATAACTGAATGTAAGCTTGCAAAATTATGATTTATTATCAGTCAGTGTTTGATTTCTGTACCTATTTTATATATCTACATCATGGGGTCATGTACAACTTTCTTGGCCAAAAAAGGGATCACAAGTATAAAAAAGTTTAGGAAGCTGTGGACAATGAGGTTTCTTGACATATTCGGGTACAGTCAGCATGGTATGATGAAAATGTAATGAAGGCTGAACAGAATATGTACAAAACTGCCTTTTTTGATTTGGGCTCTGTCAGTTTTAGCTAATAGTTTTTTTGGGGGAAGATAAAGACATCCCCTTACTGACTGCTGAGCAGGAAGAGTTCTTGACTCAATGGACCTTTGAAAAAGGAGTCACTTTGCCCTTTTCTCTTCAACCATTTAAATGACATCATGTCACTTTAGGATTTCCAAAGATAGATGTGGGGGGGGGTTAGGGAAGAAAAGTGATAGCTTTTCTTAGCCTCCGTTCTGTCTCCATATGGTCACAAAAGTGGTTAAAAGCCTTCCTAGATGAACCCAATCCCGTATTCGGGTCTGACTCTTCTGTTTGATTTTTTCCTGGTTTGCTTAATGAGTATCCCAAATGGATGTACCCAAGCTTGGATGCCAAATTTTGTGAGTTTGGAAGATAGGGTGATGCTAGATCTTTTGGTCAGAACTGGCTAGAGATTAGGAGAAGAATACTGATAACAACTCCAGGACTCTTAGGAGAGATAATCACTAGTAAGAGGATGAGCCCAAACCCTGACTAAGCTTTCTAGAAGACATATAACTGTGAGGAATATAATTCAGAGCCATGGTGAAGTGTAAAATACCTATTCAGCAGTTCTCAGCGAGCCTTATATTTAGATGGGGCTTAACTATCAACCTCTTGGGACAGCACAGCTGTAGTTATAAGTTGTTACTGAATCCTATTTTAAGTCTTTCTATTAATGCACATTTATGAATGCTTTGTGGTTAGCATTTCTTTTGTGTATAGAAAATAAATATCTGTCCTCTACCTGATTCATTTGTATACTGGGTACCTTTCTACTCCCCTCTTTGAGGAGACCCTAGACATGAGCCCAAAGCCAAAGCTTTAAGCAGATTTTCCAAGAATTTAAGGAACCAAAGATTATAAGAAAAAAGGCCATTTTCTATGTAGTTAGACTCCCTCAAGTCTGAACCTAGTCTTCATTGTGTGGATAGGTCTAGAGAAGAAAGGTCCCTTAGTGGTTTTCCAAATGTGCTAGCTCCCTGGGCCCAGTAGCAATTATCCACTGTTAGAAAAAGAAAGCTTAACTTAGAACCACCTGACTAAAAGTCCAATCCCTGACCCTTCCTGGCTTCAGTCCCTCAAGGCTTAATTTCATAATCTGTAAAATGGAAATAATAGCATTTGTAGTTCTTTCCTTTCAGGTCTGTCATGAGAAGAGACTTGGTGAGACAAAAATGGGTGCTGTTATTAGGTGATGGTCAGGAAGGAGGACAGAATCACAGTATTTCAGAGTTGGACAGGTCCTTGGTAACTATCTAGTACAACCCACACCTTAACTACAACTCCCTGTATGTGTGTGTGTGTGTGTGTGTGTGTGTGTGTGTGTGTGTGTGTGTTCATCCTTAACAAGTGATCATCTGGCTTTTGCTTGAAGACCTTCAATGAAGGGGGATCTTTTTCCTTCTGAAGCTGTACATTCTATTTCTGAATAGCTCCAACTATTAGGGAAAGATTCCTTGAATCAAACCTAAATTTGCCTCTTTGAAATTTCTACTCATCTTCTCTCTTGTGCTGCCCTCTAGGACAAGAAAAATAAGTATAATACCTCTTCTATATGATGTCCTTCAAAAATTTGAAGATGGCCATCAAATTCCCTCCCTTAAGTCTTCTGGGTTTTGTTTGTTTGTCTGTTTTGCTGAGGCAATTGGGGTTAAGTGACTTGCCCAGGGTCACACAGCTAGGAAGTGTTAAGCGTCTGAGACCAGATTGGAACTCAGGTCTGGTGAACTATCCACTGTGCCACCTAGCTGTCCCAAGTATTCTGTTCTTGAGGTTAAGCAACCTAGTTATTTTGTCTTCTTATGTAGCACAAATCCTACCCCCTTAGAATTATGTGCCCAGAAACTGAATAAAATTGTCCATGGTATGTCTACGGCAGAGTACATCAAGACTCTCATGTCTTTATTTCTCAATGTAATATCTTTTTTTGTTTTGCTGGGGCAATTGAGGTTAAGTGACTTGCCCAGGGTCACACAGCTAGAAAGTGTCTGAGATCAGATTTGAACTCAGGTTCTCCTGACTTCAGGGCTGGTGCTTTATCTACTACACCATCTAGCTGCCCCTCAATGTAATATCTTTAGTGTAAACCATCATCAACTTTACTTTTTTGGTTTTTATACAACACACATGGTGGTATTTTTACCTCTACAAATACATACACACAAATATAGATCTGTAGCTCAATATATTCAATGGCATAGAGTCAAGCAGAGATCTCTGGGATGCTTCATTGTGAACTTTGGCTTTAAACTCTTGGTTCATCCATTCAGTCAGTTCCAAATCCATGTAACTGTACTGTACATTTGCCTATATCTAACTTATCTCTCTCCATCTTTTATAAAAGAAGAATATTCAATCTTTTATCAAATGGTTTACTAAAATCAAACACACTCTATTGATAATATTCCCCTATTCCATCAGTTTAGTGACTGCATTAAGTTTAGTTTATCATGAGCTGTAATTGACGAACCCATCTTGTCTTTTTATGATCACTGCTTCCTTTTCTAGATGCTCACATAGCATCCCTTTAATAATACATCCTAGATTTTTGTGAATGTTTGGGGTCAAGCTCCCTGACTTAGAGTTTTTATATTCCATTCCTCTACCTTAAAAAAATCCAGACCTTTAGTCCTTTCCCAATCCTCCCATTCTATTTTGCTCTCTATAATCTTTCAAAGATCATCGTAGAGCTTCTGCCTCAGTTTAGAAGAAAGTAGGAACCCCTTGATATTGTTTCAATTCCTTAATTTCACCACATCCCATCCTGCACTACCACCAGCTGCTACAGCCACCATCCCCTAATCTTGTTCTATATATCCTCCTTGCCTTACACTGGGCCCTGGGATTAGAAATGGGGCTTTTTTGGCCTAATTTCTTGACTTCGTGGTGAGCGATGGACCCAACATGCTCAATCATATTCTGTTTTTATAATAGAATCTGAGATCTCCAACTGGAAGGCCCTTAGAGGGTATGTGGTCCAACCCTGTCTGTTGACAGATAAGCAAACTGAGTTGTGAGGAGGTTGAAAGATTTGTCAATCCCTCACAAGTAGTGAGGATCAAAGTATTTGAATACCCCAGAGGTAGTGCTCTTCCCAATATGTGCTCAACCCCTCTTAACTCAGGGCACTGATCTAGAGAAGATTGGCTGAAATATTCAGATGCAACATCTCCTGTCTAAGTATGCCACATAATAATGGGCCACACATGCACTCATATTCTATCTCCACCTACAAGACCTTTTTCCTACTTAAGTTCTCTCTCTCTCTTTTTAATTAAAGCTTTTTGTTTTTAAAACATATGTATGTATAATTTTCAACATTCACCTTTGCATAACCTTGTGTTCCAAATTTTCCCCTCCTCTCCCTCAACCCCCTTCCCTAGACAGCAAGTAATCCAATATATGTTAAACACATGCAATTCTTCTATACATATTTCCACAATTATCATGCTGCACAAGAAAAAATCAGATCAAAAAGAAGAAAGAAAACAAAATGCAAGCAAACAACAACAGAAAGAGTGAGAATATTATGGTATGATCCACACTCAGTTCCCACAGTCCTCTCTCTGGAGGTAATTGGCTTTCTTTATCACAAGACCATTGAACTGGCCTCCATCATCTCATTATTGAACAGAGTCACATCCATCAGAATTGATCATTGTATAATCTTATTGCTATATACAATAATCTCCTGGTCCTGCTCATTTCACTTAGCATCAATTTATGTCAGTCTCTCCAGGCCTTTCTGAAATCATCCTGCTGGTCATTTCTTACAGAACAATAATATTCCATAATATTCATATAGCCATTCTCCAACTGATGGGCATCCACTCACTTTCCAGTTTCTTGCCATTACAAAAAGAGCTGCCACAAATACAGCTTCTGTCTTTTCCTGTGCAGAGACTCCTGGGAGCTCAAGACTGTGCCGTTCAGATACCTTACATCTGCAGGTGCTTTACAACTGATGCTTCAGTGAGGAAGAATAATAATAACTAACATTCATTTAGCACTCACTATGTGCCAAGCACTTTACAATTTTATCTCATTTGATCCTTACAACAACCCTGGGAGGCAAGTGTTATTCTTATCCCCATTTTATAGATAAGCAAACTGATGCAAAAAGAGAAGTAACATAGTTAGTCAGGGATTGAGATTGGATTTTAATTCTTCTCTTCATGACGCTATCCATTGTACTTTATCCTTGCTTGTACCACCTTGCTTCCTTAGAAGAACACTGGATTCCAGAGCTAAGATCCTAAAGCATCACTTGAGCACACCAGCCTCCCTCATCCTTTCTCCTTCCCTAGCCCTGGGATCTGCTCTTATCATGGTCCCACTGGTCCAGGCAGCAGACTCTTTTATGTGAATATTCTCTCATTTTTAACACCACTCTGTTATTATCTTTATTCTCTCCATTAATCAATCAATAAGCATTTAATAAGTGCCTACTGTATACCAGACACCTTATTTCAATCACTGACCACCATGCTGATCTTGCCCATACTCCATCCCCTACACACATACACAGAGCTATCTATCCACTCTGTCACCAAGAACTGGGGGCCATAACTTCCTCCTCCTCTTCCTCTACCCCCCAACCTAATGTGCTCATTCATTTGTGTTAAATTAATATATTGATATTCTTTAAATATCTAGAGAAGTTAGAAACAGAACCAACAGTTGTGTACAGCTGCTTCCTCCTCAGCACTTATCTCACACAACTGTTTCCCTTTCAACTCAGATAATGCCATCCCTTTTGTCCCCAGATTTTGTCTCTCATCTCATTGTGTCCAATTTTTGTCTCCTGACCCGATGCTGAATCCTTACTGAAAAATGCATATTACTCCCTGATTGACCCTTGGCCACACATTTATCTCTTGGAGATTAAGTTCCCTTTTCTGTACAATGGGGTTAACAATATTTGCATTAACTACTTTCCTCCAATAGTTGCTTTGAGGAAAGTGCTTTGTAAATCTTAAAGTGCTTCTTCTGTTCCCCCAAATTGAAAGAGTTTCCCCTGTCATCCCTAGCTGAGATTTCTGCACTAGGCTGTCAAAAGTGTTCATCTTTTTTTTTCTGGTCTGAAATTATGAGCCTGCTTTATTGGTCAGAGGCCGTAATAATTTGAGTTCTTATTTTATAAACTCATTTCTGCACAGTGATATCCTGATAGGAGCAGGAATAATAAATCACAAACATGTCCCCCAAGATTGCATTGTAAATGTCAAACGAGACAGGAAATTGTAATTAAAGAAAGGAAATTTCTACAAAGAAGCACTTGATTTTAAAATGAGCTAAGCACAGAATTTTCTAAGCATTTAATTATAGTCCAATTTCAACTGACTTTGCTTTTGCAGTTATATTTCTTATTATAACTCTCCACTATAATAATCCAATCTCCCAGCTTACCCTGGTCTGGAACATTATGGGGCACAGATGCTAGAGAATCACTTAATCTCCCTAGGCCTCAGTTTCCTCCCCTGAAAATGATAGGCTGGAATTGGTTCATTTTTAAGGTCTTTTATAGATATGACCTTCCATGGTCTTCTGATCCTTCACAGCTCTGACATTCTATGTTTCAAGTTTCAGGCCCCTTCCAGGTCTTATTTGGCGTGTTTTATGTTCTAAGGCAGGGGTTCTCAAACTACGGCCTGCGGGCCAGATGCAGCCCACTGAGGATTTTTATGCCGCCCGCCGGGTTATGGCAAATGGGCTGAGGGGCGGAGACAGAGTGTGAGGTTTTGTTTTTACTGTAGTCCGACCTGTCCACAGTCTGAGGGACAGTGAACTGGCCCCCTGTTTAAAAAGTTTGAGGACCACTGTTCTAAGGTCTCTCTCAGGTCTGATATGGTAACATTATATGTTCTAAAGTAACATTGCATATTCTAAGATCTCTCTCAAGCCTGACATGGTAACATTGTATGTTCTAAGGTGTCTCCTTAGGTCTAACATGGTACATTGTATTTTCTAACGTTTCTCTTAGATCTGACATGGTAATATTGTGTGTTCTAATGTCTCTTCTGGGTCTGTCATGGCTCCCAGGTCAGACATACGTTATAAGGTCTCTTCCCAGTTCTAACATTCCATATCCTAAGGTCCCTTACAGTTTGTACATTGTATATTCCATGTTCTAAGATGTCTCCCAATTCTGGCAATCTACATTTTTGTTCTGCAGAACCTCTCAGTTTTAATATATCATGAGTTTATAAATCTAAATATGGATATTATTAATTCTATAAGGCCTAAAATCATGCTGCTAATTAAGATGAAAGTCAGAGATTGCAGAATTTTAAATCAAATACAATTTCACTTCTGAGCTACAGCAGAGAAGGAGACCTGACCAGGAGTTATTTTTCCCCTACTGAGAGACCTGTTTAGACCGGAGCTTCAGGGGGTTTAGCAATGTACTACTTTACTTGGTAGCCCCTGAAACGAGACAAATAGGACTTATCCCTTCCATTTCAGAGCAGTCCTGGTTTCCTTCTCTCCTCCATTTTGGTCCCCTTGAGAAGTGATCACACCCTAGTATTTCTCCCAAACACTGTTGGGACAAAAGAAGGGAAGGGATCCATCCCCAGTGTGGGATTCTCTGTTTCTTCACCCTTTCTAAAGCTCTGTTTAAGCAACACTCAGTTTCTGGCCTAATCTGAACATCTGAATTCTTGACATTTTTGCTTCCATTTTCATCTGAACATGCAGCATGGTGCCACAACAACCCAATTCTTACATTGTGTAAGTGAGGTTTAACAGTTGGTTTGTAAACTTGACCAGTGTAGACAGGATGCCAAAAATCTTCAAACCAACACTTTTCCCCTCCTACATTTTCACTGGAAGATGGCTAATGCACTGAGTTGAATGTTTAAAGAGGACAAATTGTATTATGGACAAAACATTGGATTTGAAATCAGAGGCTCTGGGTTCAAATCCCCCCCCCCTCTGTTTCTTAGTATCTATGTGACCCTAGAAATCAGTCAACAATCATTTACTAAGTGCTTACTACGTATCAGTCATTGTTCTAGGCACTGAAGATAAAAATAGGAAGGTGAATCGACCTTATGTTTTACTAAATTTACATAAGTACTAACCAAGGATACAAGCCTCTCAGGACTTTGATTTCCTCATCTGTAAAAAGAAATGGATGGGGTTAGCTATCTGACCCTGATCCTGGAGGCAGGAAAATCTGAGTTCAAATCCTAACTGGCTGTATGATCTTGGACAAGTCACCTAACCCTAATTGCTTCAAAAGAAAAACAAGTTTAAAAAAAGAAACATGTAACTTAAATGATCTGTAAGATCCCATTCTTGCTCAAAATCCTATGTTCCTCAAAAATCTGGCACACAAAAATCTGCATCCTAGATCAAAGATAGTGATTAAATTTAACTCACTTTCTAACCTGATGACCAGATTTCCTCATGAAGCACAATAACGTTGCCACCTCCAATTTTTCCTTGGTTCACCAAATATCTGTTTCCTGGGACCCTCAAAGCTTTACATGACTCAGGGGACTGCCCTATTTCATCTCAGTGTATAAGATGGGGTGCTGATTTGATGACTTTTCCCAGGATCCATCCTGGGAGGAAGCACATGAGGAACTCCCTAATGAGCTAGAATAATCTATTCTACTTACCCAGGACTATGCTTTGGGTTTCTATGTACTTTCTGGGTTCTGACCTGATCTTTGGACCACCTACCAGATCTTGTCCTTGAGCCCTTCTGTTTCATATAATCACAGAATCTCAGAATAGGCATAGGATTAGAGTAGGAGACAGAAAAAACCCCAGAGGCCACTTAATCTAGCTCTCTCATTTTACAGATAAGGAAACTGAGGCCCAAAGACGGTAAATTGCTTTATGTCATATAGGCAATCAGTGGCAGAGGCTATCTAGTCCTATCCATTCTTGAACAAGGATCCCTTTTATAACATAACCATCAAACTGCTCTCCAGCCTTTGCAACTGGTGGCAAGAGGTGGCTCAAATTAAATGGGCTCAGAGTCAAGAAGACCTGAGTTCCAATCCAGTTTCAGTTACTTCCTAGCTATTTGACTCTGAACAGTCACTTCACCCCTTTTGCCTCAGTTTCCTCATCTGTAAAATGAGTTAAAGAAGAAAATGGTAAACTATTCCAGTATTTATGACAAGAAAACCTCAAATGAGGTCATGAAATGTCACACACAACTGATTAACTGAATAACAACAGTAAGGGGGAGTCTTCACCTCTTAAGGCAGTCCAATTTCCATTCTGGATGGCTCTAATTGTTAAAGAGATTTTCCCTTATGTTCAATCCAAATCTGCTTCTCTGAAAATTCTCAGTGCTTTCTCACTTTGACCCACGGGACTAAAGAGACCATGTCTAATTCCTGTTCCACATGATAGCTATTTAGATATGAGTATAGCTATCACATCCTCTTTGTTCCAGGCTAAAGTCTCCATTTCCTTCGACTGATCCTCACATGGCATAGTCTTCTCCAGACCTCTCACCATCTTGTCAACCTTCTCTGGCTACTCTCTAGTTTATCTATGGCCTGAAGTGTGCTGTTCAAGATCAAGAACAACATTCCAAGGGTGTTCATATGAAAGTTCTCCTCTGTTGTTTTGGTTTCTTGTCCTGCTTTTTCCTGATCTTAGAACTGGGTCTTGATTCCCAACTGCCTGTCAGATAGTGCTGGCTTAGCCTAGACACTCCACTGCAGCATGTTCAGTGGCTCTTCTGGATACTTCACTGTTGTACTGCTAATTGTCCTAGTGTTGACTGGCCTTAAGACATAACAATAATGATCATCATTATTATTATCTAAATAGTGCTTTTAAGTTTACAAAGCACTTCACAGACTTTTCATTTGATCCTCATGACAATGCTATACAGATGCTATTTTTATTTCCTTTTTACAGTTGGAGAAACTGTGTGCCAGGGTCACACAGCTAATAAATATCTGAGGCTACATTTGAACTCAGGTCTTCCTAACCACTAGCCCAGTGATCTATTTACTGGGCTACATAGCTGCCTCTGCACTGGGCTCCAATATTGGACATACACAAAACAAAAATGAATCTCCTTGCTCTCAAGCAACTTACATTCGACAGGACAAGAAAATACACAGTTCATACAAAAATTAGACCAGGTAATTTCAAGAGAAGAAGAATACTAGCAACTAAGGGAATCAGGAAAAGTATGGTTGAGAAGGTGACATTTAGTCTTTAACAAAAGCCAGGGATTCTATGAACCAAGGCAAGAAGAGAGAATATTCTATACATAGCAGAGCGGCAGAGGGAAAAAACATGGAGGTAGGAAGTTGAGTGAACCAGTGGGAGTAGAGGGGAGATAATAGGAAGAGGAAGTGATGTGAATGATAAATGGGAGGGTTTTAAATACTAAGCTGAGGAACTTACATTATGTCCATTTGGGAACCACTGAAGATTTTTCAGCAAGTAAGTGATGTATGTTTTATGAATATCAAGTTAACAGGTGATTGGTAATCTAGTGATAATTGGTCTAGTCTAAGCAAGAGGTGATGAAACCCTGAAGTAGGGTAGGGGGTGATCGGAATATAGAGAAGGGGATAGATGTAAGATATATTTCATAGGCAGGATTGTCAAGATTGGGACACTGCTTAACTATGGAGGTTAAGGGAGATCTCATAGTGACTTGGGGACCCCAGTCTCTTAAACATCATGGCAGCTGATACTTTGGTAGGGCCTACCAAGTTTTGAGTGTGTGTTCAGTGACAGACTAATCATATGTCACCCCAAGGTCTGTTTGGCTATATTTAGCCAAGCTCAGCCCTAGCTTTGCTGAAGGGTGATTAATTTTTAGTGATGCTAACTCCAAAGACCATCTACTAAATTGTAGAGGGACTGTGATTAGTGGAAGGAGTATCCATGCCAGTGAAATCACAATTCCTTGATGGGCAGAGTCCTTGTTAAAATTTACCTTATTAAATGTGGTTCAATGTTCTAGCCTGCCAAGAGATTTTTGGATCTTAACTCTCTTTCTGTCAAATAATAGCTTGACTTTGTCATCTGAACATTTGATAAACAGCCATCAATCTATTTATCTTTTTTTTTTTTTTTTTTCCCTGAGGCTGGGGTTAAGAGACTTGCCCAGGGTCTCACAGCTAGGAAGTGTTAAGTGTCTGAGACCAGATTTAAACTCGGGTCCTCCTGAATTCAAGGATAGTGCTCTATCCACTGCGCCACCTAACTGCCCCTCAATCTATTCATCTAAGTAATTGATAGAAATATTAAATAGTACTGGTCTAAGTAAGTGAAATACTTGGGGTATTTCACTAGAGACTTTTTAAGTTGACACTGAAACATTACTAACTGTTCCTTGGGTTCAGCCATTCAAGTAGATTAGAATCTACCTAACTACCTACATCTTTTATCCTTTCCACAAAAATAGCATGAGAAACTTGGACAAAATCTTGCTACAATCTAAGCAAACTATACCTATAACATTATTCTAATATACCAGTTTAATAATTCTGTCTAAAAAAGGAAATAGAATTAGTCTGGCATGACCTGGTTTTTGATAAAGCTATGTAGGCTCCTTATGATCATTGCTTCTTATTTTCTAGTTTAACTGATAACCCTTTTAATAAAATGTTCCAGAACTTAGCCAGGAATCCAAGTAAAATTCACTGGTGTTTATTTTAAAGACTATTATCTTTCTTTTTTAAAAATCAGGACAACTTTTGCAATTTTCTAGTCCCAAGGCTAATGGTCCTCACAACTCTTCAAAGATCACTAACAATGCTGCAGTAGTCACGTCTAGTTCTTTCATTACCTTGGGATTCATCTAGGCTTGTGAACTTGAAAACATCAAAGTCAGATAAGTGGTTTTAAAAATATTATTTCCCTACAAACATTATATTTCAAAAATCCAATGATTATCCTTAGAATGGGAAGTGAGAATCTAGCAATTCTGAATCTCATCTTCTGGTATCTCAAGCAGTGGTCCTTTCCTCTTTCATATTGAAATTTTCCTCAATATATTAAAAATATGTTATTTATATATTATATAATTATAAAATATTAATTATAATTCTATATTCATTATATAATATATAATATTTTTATATATTATATCTATTTCCTCAATATATTAAAAAAACCTAACCCTTGTATCATCTTCAACTTTCATCACAATCCTCAGCTCACTCTGAGGATTGACCCGTTTGATACCATTCTTATAGGACTAAGCTGCTTTTTTTGTATTTACTGAGTTCTTACCTTCATCATCTGTACCTATGGTTTTTTCCTTTTGAAAGCCTAAGTTGATTGGGTATTCTGTGCATCCACATTTTTCTGTTTAGATAAGTCTCCTTTTTTGGTCTACTCAATAGAATGTTCTTTGTATCTTCAGAATTTCATTCTTGAGAATGATCCAGTGGCCTGTCTTTCTCTGTAGGATTTTGATAAAAATATTTTTACAAAGTATTTTAATATTGATCCAATGGACTTTATCTCTTCTTTATCTTCATCTTATAGTAATTGCCATTTATATACTTGTTTTCAGTTTTACAAAGCATTTTTGAGTGTTGAATGAGGTAAGTTATGGTTATTATTATCCTATTTTAAAGCTGAGAAAACTGAGGCTAAGAGAGTTCAAGAGCCTGGTTTGGGATCACATAATTAGTAAATGCGCAAGTTGGTCCTAGATCCAGTACTCTATCCACTATGCCATGTGTCTTCTTTGTACCATAGGGTGGAAATTAGCTTGGAGATCTCCTACTCTAACTATTTTATTTGACTGATAAGAAGTTTGAGTAGTGAGTATGACTTGTTCCTGGTTAGTAAATATCAGGGCCAGAATCTGAATTCATATTTCAGATGATAAGACAGCATTCTGTTTACTATATCACAGTGTTATTGGTGATAATATGAAGGGGAGAGAAGAAGATGGAGATAGGGAGATGAATGGAATAAGAACACAATCATTATTAGGCTTTTAACTGGCACAGTGCAAAGAGCATTGAACTTGGCAGAAAGACCTGAGTTCAAATGTAGTCTCAAATATGTACTAGCTGTGTGACCCTGGCCAAGCCATAAAAACATCTGTCTGCTGTAAGGGTCCTTTAAATGGGCTGCGCCACAGCGCATCATTGAGGCCCAGAAGTAATTTCTGTGGATATTAGGACTGCCTTGTAGGTGGGATCCTGTCCATTTTGAGATAGCTTCGTAATGGGTGACTTTCTCGCTGATTGGCTGTGTGTGTGACCTCACAGGCCCTATGTAAGCCCACTGCAGGCAGCAACCGCCCTCTTTAACCTGGCGTTCTTCATCCTGGCTTCCTAGCCTGGGTGGCCAAGCCAAGATGGTTAGCCAAAAGAGGTAAGGATTTTGGTAGTGAACACGTGGGTCTTCTGACCAGGTGTTCACTAGGGAACCAACAAGTCAGGGCATCAGTCAGGGCATTATGTGAGTAGGTATAATAAAGGATTTTAAGATTACACGTGGCTGTTCTTGAGTGCGCTACCGGTTATTAAGCTATAGATTCAAGAGATCGTGGCCAGAGACCTTTGAAGGCCTCAGAGGAGGCGAGCCGGGTAGAGTTCATACTGCTAAGCACAGTGGTCAAAGGTACTCTGGTGGGTCTAGGACAGACTAGTAATTGTAACTGCCAGGAGAGCACGTTATAGTCTGCCTCAGTTTCCTCATTTGTAAAATGAGGATTATAATATCTATTTTTAAAGTTTCTTGTGAAAATCAAATGAAATCAAAATGTAAAGCGCTTCATAAGTTGAAAAGTGCTACATAAATGCTAGCTATTATAGAACGGCACACATTTCAAAAGTATTATAATTTATTATTGCACATATATTATTATTATTATAAATTGTTCATATATATGCATATGTATATATATTTCACTCTTTCAATTATATTCAACACACATTTATTTAGCACCTGCTAAAGCATCTGTGCTTCAGGTTGATATAAAACTGAGATAAGAAGGTTCTTACTTTAGTAGCTTGAAATCATCACAGTATCAATATCCCATTTTACAGATGGGGAAAATGAGGCTCAGAACAGGAGAGGGATTTATCCAAGTTATGGAAAAGACCTCGTATGTCCAATCTCCTTCATTTTACAGATGAAGACCTGGAGGTCAAGAAAGATTGTGACCTCCCCAAAGTCACATGGTGAGTAGTAAGATCCAGGAATAAGAGAATAAACATTTATTAAACACCTGCTGTGTGCCAGACACACAGCTCTGAGTTTCACAAATATTATCTCATTTGGTTCCCAGGAGGTAGGTAGGTTATCTTTACAGTTGAAGAAACTGAGGCACACAGAGTTTAAGAGACTTGCCCAGCATCACAGTTAGTAACTGTATGAAGCTAGGTTTGAACTCGGATCTTCCTGACTCCTGATTCACTGCCCCATTTAGCTCCCTCTATTAAGTAAGTACAAAGATTCAGGAAAAAGATAAGGTCTCATTTTATTGTACTACTGCACTTTACTCTATCCTTAGCATTTGTCAATCTGTTTGGGTCTGGACACAAGAAACAGGAGTGGGATCTCTCTGTGACATACATGGCTCCAGGGAGAGCTGCTGGATGCAGTCCCCAAGGTCAAAGCATCCCAGAGAGGCAAGAAATCCCCAAACAAGGGAGGCAACAACCTCTTGAAGAAGTGTGATTAAACGAGCACCTTCTTAGCCAGTTATGGCTGGAGTTTGGGCCACCAAACTTTCCTTTTGTCTCATTTGAAAGGAACCATTTTAGGGGCAAACCTTCCTTTCTCACATTCAGGCTTAGATTCAGGCTGTCAAGAGACTTGTTTCTTTCCTGTGAAAATCCCTTTATCACTTCAAAACAATTTTGAAGGCAATGTGGGGAGATTTCCAAAGAAATTATTATTTTATAAAAAAAGGCTTTCTCTTATAAATATCTTCCCAGGGAGATATTTATTTAGAAAATGCAGAAGGTGGGTCCGTGGAAATCTTCTTACCCATTGACATGCAAATGCTAGTGCCCTAGTACTTAACCTCCTTCCCCAGTATCTCCCTCCCTCTCTTGCAGGGTCTGGTGGCTAACTGAGCACCCGATGACCCTTTGGAGAGATATCCTAAGGAGAGGGAATTTGACTGGAGAAAACTATCTGTGTGATCTTGGGCACAGTTTTGCCTCTGTGTGGGACTCAGTTTCCTTCTCTGTAAAACAAGAGGATTGCGCTGGAGAGTTTCTCGGGCAGGCTCTTCCCATTTTAAATCCTATAATCCTATGATAAAGAGCTTATACAATAATGATTATTTACTGCTTATTATCAAAACCCATCACTTATATTTGCCTCAATACTTTAAAAAATGCTTTCATGGACATTATTTCATTCAAGCCTCATCAGAGTATTTGCAGCAGGTCCAGGAGGGAACTGTGTTGTTCATTTGACAGATAAGGAAACTGAGGGGATTGTGATTCCTTCAAGGTCATACAGTAAATTAACGGCAGTGATGAGATTAGAACTCGGGTCTCCTGACACAGGGACCAAGACTCTTCCACATTTGAGTCAACAATTACATTTCTAAAGCACAGATCCAAGCATGTCATAACTTCTCACTCCCTACCTCTACCTCAATAAACTTCAGTGACTCCCAATTACTTCCGGGATCAAATACACAATCTTCTGCTTGATTTTCCAATGCCTTTTATAAGTCAGTTGCTGTTATTGCTTGTTGCTCCTCCTTCATACAACCAAGGACATCGTGAAGGTGATGGCATCTTGACTTGGGAGTGAATTGGATTTAGTAAGAGCTTTGTGAAAGTCATCAGCCTTACCCTCTCCTCCAGAGTCATCATCGTCTAGTAGCAATACAAAAATCAATATAACTGGCCTCAAGGAGCTTATGGTCTCATGGGGGAGATAATATCTGGACAAAAAGGCACGTTCACTGGATATCATTTCTCCTGGTCAGGATTGGAAAACTTTATCTCCTAAAATATTGGCCAAACACTCACCTTCTGAAAGGACCATTTCCCAGTCACCCTTCATGCTAATGTCTTCTTTCTGATACTGCCTCCATTTTATTCTGAATATATCTTGCTTATATGTTGTGTCTTCCTTTAAAGAGTGAATTTCCTGATGGCCGGGACTACTTTTCTGTATCCTCAGCATTTTGGACATAAATAATAAAACATCGATATGTGTTTGATTGCTCAATTGATTGAATAGTGTCTACTTGGAGCCACTGGTAAGGAATAGTTGGATTGTTCAAGGACATTAGTTCTCCTGAGGGGCTTAGACAAAGGCTCTTTGCAAAGTAGTGTTTCTTGATCAAGGACTTGTCTCAGTCCTGCTGTGAACTTCCCAAGTGTCTAATGCTCTTGAAAATTTGAGGCAGGGAAAAAAGATTTTGGACACAGACATTCAAGCTTTTTGAAAAAGGTATTCCTAGCATCTCCCAATTCAATTTGACATTGAGAAAGATTTGGCCCCTAGAAAAGATCCCTTCCTCTTCTGCTTTCCTCCCCAATCCCAAATTTTGTTGGGTGTAGGAAAGGGAAGGGATAAGGTAGTAATGAGAAGATTGGGGGGGAAGAGGATAGAGAGAAGATGGATGAGGAAGGACAAAAGAAAAAAAGGGAGGAGTAGGAAGGAGAAATAGAAAAATGAGAAAGAGGAAGAAAAATGGAAGGAAGGAATAGGAAAAAGAGCAAGAAGAGAAAGGATAGAAGAGGAGATAATGAAGAGTTGGATAAAGAGAAGAAATAAGAGGCAGGAAAAGAAAATGAGAATGAAGAAGGAGGAATGGATAGAGACAAGGAGGAAGGAGGGAAGACATGATCCTTTCAGGAAATGAGAGTACTCAGCTAGTCAGCCCTGCTCTCAAACTATGATCCCTTGTAGAAGTCCAGAGATAAATTAGGACTTTTATCAAATTGATCAAAAGCAAAGCAAAGTGATAGGCAAGATTACAAAACAAGGGATCTCTAAAGGCCATCTATCTGAGCACTTGGAAGGGAAGTAACAAGTTTCCTTTCTAATGCTACCCTCTCTACCTCTGGTTCAATAGTGAGGGCCCCTTCCAGGTATGAACTCTATCTGATGCAAGACATGAGGCAAACTTCCTCTCAGGAGATCCTCCTTCATCCCTCTCCCCATCTCACTGATGTACCAGGAATCATGCATCATGGAAAAGAATGGCTAGAAATCTGTCTAGACTAGGGAATCAGAAAGACTGGTTCAAATGCCACCTCTGATATTTACCAACTGTGTGTCTCAGTTTCCCTATTTGTTAAATTATGGAATTAGCTGTGGTTTCTAAGACCCCTTACAGCTCCAAATCTATGATCATACAAAAGATTATGGGTACAAAGATGAAGGGGATAGGAGAGTTTGAAAAGCATGAAGCTGCCATAGAATTTTGTTTTCATTCTTGTTCTCCTTACTGCCCCAACATCCCTAGCCCTTCATTACTGCTACCTTTGCCCTGTCCATGGTCCTGATTTTCACCTTCCCAGCTCACAGAGAGGTCAGCAGCTTCCTTAAAACTTCGGGTCTCCAAGTGAGGAGCCACCTTTTGACCCTCAGACCTACACCATCCTCTTATCATCTGCATTTCTATCTGCCTATATCTCATTAGATCAAAATGCTTTTCAGTGGTGGCGGGATGAAGGAAAGCCACTGTGTACCTCACTGGTAGAACAACATATCAACAACTGTTAGAGCTGACTTGAAGGTTAAATATTAGGAAGGAATCCAATTTCTCTTGTCTCTTCAGCTCAGCGGCGTGTTAGATTGTGGCTGAGTGTGTGTGCTCATGGAGCAGGGGATATGGAACACTCTAATCAATCCCCACTGCTTCATTCCTGGCCTCTCCTCATATCAGGCCCCAGCCTGGGGGCCGCCAGCCAGTGTCTTCCCAAAAGCCAATTGCCCACAAATCAAAATTGGGCCCTGCTGTGAGAAGAGGAAGTAAGTGTTTCATTCCCTCCCTCTCTTGATTGATCTCTTCTTGGGTGGCATTTGGGAAGAGGAAAATGAAGAACAGGGAGGTGGTACGAAGTGGTGGAAAGGTAATTGGGCTCAAGGTCAGAAGATTTCCAGCCCCCTTATTTGCCCACTGCATAATCTTTAACAGATTGCTTCATTTTTTTTGTGGGACTGTTTCTTCCTCTGGCATATGAGTTGGTCAGACTAGATGATATTCCTTCTAGTTCTAAATCCTATGAACTTATTAAGGTGAAATCCTACTTTTGAATCCTACTTTTGATAATTCCTAATCTTGTGACTGTGAACGAGTCATTTAATCTTTGTAGCCCTCAGATGCCTTCTCTGTAAAAAGTGTGTGTGTGTGTCTATGTGTGTGATAATATTTGAACCTTCCTCTTCTCTGGGGTAAGGGGAAGAGCTTTGCAAATCTTAAAGAACTATAGAAATATAAGCTGTTTGAATGTTTTGAGGGATGAAGTCAGGAAAACCTGAGTTCAAATCCTGTCTCTGATACTCACTTCGTTATATGACCAGTGAAAAGCTATTTAACCTTTTAGTGACTCATGCAATATTTTAATATATGTTTTTAAATATGTTAAATAATAAATGAGTTGCCAATCTGCACTCGTGGAGGAAATTTCCACACTATGAGTTCTACTTCTCTATAACCCCCCCACCTCAAAGTCCCCAGGTAAATTTCTTGAGTTCAGTGTCTATTTATTTTTTTGTCTTCGTATTTACAGAGCCCAGCAAAGTGAGATATAGTAGAAATTTAACAGATGACTTCACTATGCTAATGAAATCTTAGGTGTGTAACAATCACCCCAAAATATTATGAACACAGTATTTCAGAGTGAAACCAAAGACCTAGTCTCTCCTGAGCAAGCTCAGGGTGGTAAAGCCAGCTTATCAAATGAAAGAATTCATTTTTTAAATTATTTTTCCCTCCTGGTGCCTCATGTTGACATTGAGAAAATGAGCTAACTTAGAGTGTGATTAAAGCTCAGCTGCCATTGGTGGCGCCTGTCTGTCCTTCCATCCATCTAGCCCAACAGTTGTGCAGTGGAGTGAGTGGCTGCCTGCTTGTCTGTCTATCTGTCTGTCTTTTTCACTGGTCTGGTCTGCTTCACCAGGAATGAGCAGTTTGAAAGGTTGTTGCTGCCGCAGGGGAAACAAGGCTTGAAATTAACTTTTTCCAATCCATGGACAAAATTAAACAGAGCTGTTTGAGCCATACAAACAACAGTTAAATGGGACTCATTATACTTTCCCCTTTGGAAGCCTAGAGGAAACTGCCAGGGTGTGGAAACAGTTTTCCAAGGCACTGTGGTGTGTGGGAAATAGCCCTGAACTATAGGTCAAGAGGCTGTTTTAGTCTTGGCTCTACCATTGATGGACTGTGACATTCATTGGGAAAATCCCTTGCCCTCTCTAAGCCTTCACCTATAAAATGAGTGTCAGGTTGATCTCTGATTTATAAGGCTAAGTCTACTTCTTCCCCTCATCTCTTTGAGTTATTGCAGAAGATGAGATGAGGTGAGCCAAGCCCTGTGAGATTTTGTGGAAAGCTGGTCCCGCAAGAAAGAGCTGATTAGTTAGAAGTCACTCAGCATCAAGGTCTCTGTGGTGCAGAAAAAACCTGGGACAAGAACCTAGGAGTCTTGGGTTCTGAGTCTGGACTTTTAATTTATTAACTATATGACCTTGAGCGATTCCCTTTTTACTGGACCTCCATTTCCCCTTAACTGGGAAGTTAAACTAGATGATCTCTAAGAAGCTTTGGATCTCTAGAGTTATAAACCAAGAACTGAAAGGGACTTCAGAGACTTTTCATTTTACAAATAGGAAAACTGAGGCCCAAGAAGATTAAATGATTTCTTCAGGGCCATGAGGTAGTAAGTTTTAGGGAAAGGGGATTTGAACCCGGTCATCTGTTTCCAAAGGCAGTATTCTTTCCACTCTACCATGCTGCCTCCTCGTGCAATGAAAAAAATAGATAGTATATCAGAAAAAACAGTAAATATGGAACTGGAAAAACATGTTTTGTTTTTTGCTTAATTTTTAAATGTTTAATTTTTTATTTTTTAAAAATTCATTTTTATTTTAAATTCCAAATTCGCTCTTACTCTCCTCCCACTCACTGAGAAGACAAGAAATAAGATACCTATTACATATATGCAAAACATTATCATATTAGCTATGTCATTAAAAACAAAATAAAGAGAGTAGGAAAAATGCTTCAATTTGCATTGAGTTCATTAGTTCTTTTTTTAGAGGTGGATAGCATTTTTCACTGTTCCTTTGGATTGTCTTGGATCATTGCTTCAGCAGTAGTTAAAGTATTTCATGTTGATCACTTGTTACAATATGGCTACTACTATGTATGTTCTGATTCTGCTCACTTCACTTTGTATCAGTTCATATAAGTCTTCCCCAATTTTTCTGAAAGCATCTTGTTAATCATTTCTTTCATCCTAATAGTGTTCCAATATAATTATGTGCCACAGTTTGTTCAGCCATTCTACAATTGATGGGCATCTCTTCAGTTTCTAATTCTTTGTCATCACAGAAAGAGGTGCTATAAATATTGTTTTACATATAGATCCTTTCCTCTTCTTTGATCTCTTTGGATAGACCTAACAATAGTATTGATGAGTCAAAAGATATGCATTAAATGATATGCCCTTTGGGGATGTGAGCTTCAGTAGCTCTGGAAATGGCATTTTCTTTTAAAAATCTAGAGGGATTTTTAATTTTTAAAATCCCTCTAGATTATTCTTTTGTCTTAGTATTGAGACATGAATCCTTACCTCCATTTCTTAAAATTTCTAGTTTTTTTTTCAAAACTCCATTCAAGAGCAGGTTTTCCAATCTTTTTAGCTGCTATCTTAGCTCCCCATCAGTAAAAAAAAAATCACTCTATCTATCTATCTAGAATCTACTTTTATGTGTATTTTGTGGTTTGATAGATCATAAGTTCCTTGAGGGCAAGAACAAATTTATTTTTCTCCTTTCATCCCCAGAGCCTACCATAGCTCTTATCATATAATAGATACTTAATAAATGTTTCTTGATTGATTAATTTTGCATCTAGAATCAAGAGATTTTAATCTGGGAGCCATGGACTTGTGTTTTAATGTAATGGATTCCCTCTGAAATTCTATGAATTTTATTTTATGCATTTAAAAACATTACTCTGAGAAGGCATCCATAGGCTTCATTAGACTGCTAGAGGAGTCTGGAACCCTTGGTCTAGAGAGATACATATACAAAGAGACACGCATAGAGACAGAGACAGAGAGAGAAAGAGAAAATCAGATACAGAGAGGAAGAAAAGAGAAAGAAAGAGAGATATACACAGAGAGACAGATACAGAAAGAAAGGAAGAAAACAGAGAGAGACAGAGATAGAGACAGAGGTGAAGAGACAGAGACACAGAGAGAAACTTTCTTAGCACTTCCTATTTTCCAGGCAGTATGCTAAATGCTGGAGATACTAATAAATGCAGACATGCCAGTCTTTCCCTTAAGGAGTTTATATTCTAATAGGAAAAGATATTGGAAATTCAGGAGGGAGAAGAGCACCTAAGTGGGGTCAGAGTAGTTGGTGAAAAGAAGGAGAAGGCATCCAGAGAGAGAACTGAAGCACAAGTGAGATGAAATATGGGTGGCGCCCTTTCTGAGACAGTCACCAAGCAGGTGAATGGGGCCTCTGGGGCAGAGGCTTCTCCAGGGTGGGAAGGTAGCTGATGAAAAGGAGAATCTATGAGGCGTGGTACTGTTGATTAGGAGAGATTTAAACCTAATTCTACTGATCTCTCATGAGTTTAGAAATGAAAGCTTCTACCTATTTATCATAAAGGCTCAGAATATATAATGCTTTACTATTCTGTATCTTGGAGTATTTTTTCTTCCATCACAGTATTATAAGCAGCTGATACATCTTGCAATTACTACTCACACTGGAGAAGGTAAGTATCCCAGGACTTTTGGCCTGAGACAAAGTGTGGCCAAAATGGGAGGGAAGGCAGAGAAGGTCACTGTCAGTAAGTCAGTGTACAGAGTAAATAGATGGAAAATGAAGGAGGAAGGTAAAGCCAGGAGGTGTTGTGTAGAGAGAGCTATCTCTCCTTTAGGTATTCATAAAGATATACAAAAGGATTTCTTGAAAGAGTGACATTTCAAGGGTGACTGAACCTCACCTTTCCTTTGTCACACCTTCCAGCATCTGAAAGGCCTCAGTGAAAAAGTTCATGGTCCAGGTTCCAGGCCCACTAACCCTCTCAGACAGTGAGGGAACCTAAAGTAGAAATACATCAAGTAAAAATACATCATCATCATCATTAATGTTAATATACATTTTTAATTGTTTAATGATTCAATCATGTTCAACTCTCATGACCTCATGGACCATAGAACATCAGATCCTTCTATCCTCTGATATCTCCCAAAGTCTGTCCCAGTTTCTATTCTTTGCTTCATGACATTATCTATCCAGCTCATTTTGTCACCTCCTTCTTTTGCCCTCAATCTTTTCCAACATCAGGTTGAATCCTGTTCTCTCATCATCAAAGTATTTAAACTTTAGCTTCAGTATTTGTCCTTTCAGTGAATAGCCTGATTTAGTTTCTTTAAGTATTGGTTGGTTTGTTCTCTTTGGTGTCCAAGGGAATTTCAAAAGTTTTCTCTAGTATCACAATTTGAAAGCATCCATTCTGAAGATCTCAGCTTCATTTTGGTCCAAAGACTACTTCAGTGAAGAACCATAACCAAGTGGGGGCAACTGGTTCTTTGTTCCAGAGTACCAAAAGGGGGCGAGGGTATTGTCAACTGAATTTTCCCAGACTACAAGAATTCCTAGTTGTGGTTCTGCTCCAACATTTCAATAATCTGTAGTTTTATTGTTGGAGATGTTGCTTTCATGAATGGTAGTGTAAGCAATCTCCATCCCTGCACACCTTAGTGGAAGGTCCTTGTGAATTGTTATAGCCAAAGAAATTTACTCCCAGCATTGAATTTTCTAAGGATCTGGCTCTCCAATATGAGCAAGGCTAGTCTTTAGACAACAGAATACAGTTCATCTCTGTGTCTACGCTCCAAAACATTTCTTGCACGGTAGGACCTTGTGCTACCCCAGCAGTCTTCAAGATTTCAGGATAACTCTATCTCATGACACATTGGAGGATATTACTAGAAAATCATCATCATTATTACTCATGTAATTAAAAGAACTCACATCTAGATGGAATCATAGAAGCACACAATTGGAAAGAATTCTAGAAAGCAACACTATCTAAATTAGGGATGGGGAACCTTTTTTTCTGCTAAGGGCCATTTGGATATTTGTAACATCATTTGCAACCATTCAAAATCATCAATTTATAGAACTCAAGCAGTGGGAGGTACCTAGCTTTCAGCTTATCATTACCTGCAGTAGCCTTAGCAAATGATTTCATGGCTCTTATATGGCCCATGGGCTGGACATTACCCACCCTTAATCTAAATCATAAATCTCCTCTATTAGCCTTCCCAGAAATGAACATCAATATAAAGACTTCTGGTTATGGGGAACTTATTACCATCCTAGGTAGTCTATTCCATTTGTGAACAGCTTTTATTATTATTCCTACTAACAATAGTTCATATCTCGATTCAATTCAATTCAATTTGACAAGCATTTGTTAAGTATCAACTTGGTCTAAAGAACTGTGTTAGGGGCTGGGGATACAAGGCACAAATGAACAGCACCTGTCCTCAAAGCACTTACATTCTAGAGTGATATAGCCCTTTGTAGATTAAAAGTCCTTGATTAGGTTGTCATAACAAGTTTGGGAGTTAGGGACATAGGATTATGGGATCATTAAGTGTAGGACCTATGGGTTTAGTGGAAGTATTATAATTCACATTACACAGGTAAGGAAAATGAGGCTCATAACTTTGAGTGGCTTGTAAGGTAATGTGGCTAGTAAATGGACTCAAACCCAGGAACTGAATCCCATCATTCTTTCCACTATATCACTGTCTCATGAACTGTTGTCTCTGTGGATTGGCTCTTGGATACAAGCATTGTTTCTGTGACTGTTAGGTGCCTGTGTTAGAGCTGGACTTAGCCATAGGTAAAAATAAATGGTTGCCCGGTTGTGTGATTTGAGTGGGTCTAAAAAGACGATCCATTCTTCCTCCAAATCTCACACTCTCATTGATTGTGAAATCTATCGATAGGCATTCATAAGATAATGGAATACTAAATTCCCAGAGCTGCAAATGATTTTAATATATTATCTCATCCAACCTTCCTAGAATTCATAAATCATTTTTATAGTATTCCCAAAATGTAGCCATCTGGCTCCTATTTGGGTGTCTCCAATGACGGGTCACTTTGTACCCGAGAGGCATCCCTCCTGATAAGAGGACTCATCAACTCCTTCCCACATTGGGTACCAGAGCTCCAAGGATAGGCCTTTACCTCCTTCCCCACATGGCTATGGGGTTTCCCTGCTTGCAGTAAAGACTTGTTTAAAAATGGTCATGCCCTGTTATAGCTGGGACTCACGTGGATTAGCATGTGGAGTTCAAGAATTTTTTTTTTTTCTGCTGGTGCATAAAAGACTCACCAAGAAGGAAACTGATAGGGCTTTTTAATGCTCCATCTCCTTCCTTCCTACCAGAGAATGAAGGGCTGGAAGGAACATTTGCTGGCATCCTCTGAATTCTGGATTCATTGGAAAGATTAAGTCCTATTAAGAAATTCACTCTAACAAGCTGCACTTAATTAGATTTGGGAAAGTAGGGGAATGTAAGGCCCTAGGATGCTCCCAGGAAGATGTAGGTGGTTAGAATCCACTCCCACCCTCCACCCAGCCCAGCTTGGATGGCCTCTCCTTTGATGAGTTTGTCTCGAGTCACCCTCTGGCAGGAGACTCCTCCTCCTCATCCAGTTCCTAATAATGGACGACGTTATCTGCCTAATCAGACTAATTAGCATGGGGAACAGAGACATAATCATAATCGAATGCAAATGCCAGTTTCACAAAATGAAACCACCATATGTGCCGTCATTAGCGAACTCTGGGCACTTTTTATAAATCATATTTATTAGTTTGTCAACAAATCAAGCTCTAAATATGAGAAGAACTATTAGTGTTGGTATTGAAGAACAAAGTTAACCTTATTGGATGAGGAGCTAGTCAGGGAGAGGGGGACCTGAGAAGCAGAGGTCACTTCAGGGGGGCAAGGTGGATTCAGTTGCTTGGAGTACCCCCGCGGAAGGCTTGTTGTTGGTGTGGCGGTCTTAAGTCTGGTCTTCCCACAGACTGAGGATGTTGGGAGGTCTTGATCGGTGCATCTGAAGGAACAAACCTCACCAGCCTGAGACTGGGTGCCCAAGAAGGTGTTATCCCTACAGTACTTGGTGCCTCAGGAAGGATGGCTTCCTCATGGAGATAAAATGGCCAGTGTGTGCTTTCCTCCCATTACTGGATGAGCTCTTTCTTTAGTGAGTTGAAGAAGGTCATAGCTTAGAAGGACTTAGAATACTACCGTTTCCCATTTTACAAAGTGCTTAAAATCACACGATTAGTAAATGGTAGAATCACTAGCACCTAGATCTCTTGACTCCTAGTCCACCACTGTTTTCACCATACTACTTTGCCAAATTCCCTCCACTGCCTGTCAAAATGACATTTTAACCAAGACTTCTCTTCTGGAGTTAAAAAATGCTACAAATAGCTGAGAGACAGAGTAGATTGAGAAAAATTAATCAATCAGCAAGGAGCTGGCAGGTTCATTTTCATGATCCCATTTTACCTCATAACTGGAAAAGACATCAGAAGGCATTAAATTCTATTTATCTGAGTAGATATCACTTCTATGGCAACCCCCAACAAATAACCTTGGCTCAAAGACTTTCAGCAACCGAGCTCACTTTACAAGGAAATCCTTTCCATTATTAAATAACTTATTGTTATTAATTGTTTAGTTAGTAAGATAGTCGGATTGTTAAAAGTCCCTTCTTAAATTGAATCAAAACCTGCCTCTCAGCAACTTCTTCCCATTCGTTGCTATTTCTGTGCTCTAATAACAAGCAGAACAAAGTAAAGTCTTTTTCTCCAAGTCTGCCCTTCAGTTGCTTGAATGTAGCTTGCATGTTCTCCAAGCTAATAACCTCAATTCCTTCAATAGAACCTTGTATGGTATGATTCTTTGTTTTTTAAACTTTTTATTTTCAAAACACATGCATAGATTGTTTTCAACATTCACTCTTGCAAAAACTTGTGTTCCAAAATATTTTTTCTCTTCCTTCCTACCCCCTCTTCTAGATGGCAAATAAGGCAATATATGTTAAACATGTGTAATTGTTCTATATGTTTTTCACAAATATTATACTGCACAAGAAAAATCAGATTAAAAAATGAGAAAGAAAACAAAATGCAAGCAATTAATGACAAAAAGTAAAAATACTATGTTGTGATCCACATTTAGTTCCCACAATCCTCTCTTTGGGTGCAGATGGTTCTCTCCATCACAAGACCAGTGGAACTGATCTGAATCACCTCACTGTTGAAAAGGGCTACCAAAAGCTTAATGGAGTCCATCCAACTATGGTTTAGGGTAAAAGGAGATATCTAATCTTGCTTTAGGTTAAATTCAGTTTACTACTGTGAGATTGGTCCATTTTTTTGGTGGTTTATAATGTGTTGTGTAAGAGAGTAGGGAAAGGAAGTCAGCTGAGTCTCCAAGAAACTTTCTGCAGCTCCGCCCTAGTCTTCCAGGTTTTTATTCCTGCTTCTCTCAGTGCTCTGTAGACCCACCTTATTTATCTTTACATGCCCTTTCCCCCTACATGTGGTTGTATGCAATTGGTATGATTTGTTCATATATGCTGAGATATTTCTACCCTTTCAGAAAGTTATCTTTTTAGGGGTTCTGGTTTTTTTTTTTAGCTTCACTGAGATTGATACCCAGACCAATAAGAAGGAGATTATTTTGAGAAACACAGAATCAATAGGATGCTACAAATCCATGTGGCAACGGGTTAAGGAGGGTGGTATACAATTGATGGGATACTGGGGGCATAGGGAGGAAGCAGACAAAGCTGAAATCTAAGTCTCTGTCGTCAGGTCCCTGCTGTTCCAAAACTTCAGGTCACATCCTAACCCTACTGTGATGACCTAAGTGTCTTTCTTAAGTGCAGATGGGATGAGAAGTGCCTTTCAAGTCTGTGGCAGAACTAATCTTCTGAGGACAAACATTGATTCTTATTTCTGTCCAGGAATATGGGGATAGGAAGAGGAAGCTCATGATTGTGGGGCTTTGGAGGATTCATGACCTCCCTTTCCCCATGCCACCTTTTGTCTGAGTTTCATAAGGATGAGAAATTCATATTGGGATATGGAAAAACTGTCTGGCTTCATATTTCAGATCTGCTACTTGCTGGTGTGACTTTGGGCAAAGCTGAAGCTAAAGATACCCAGCAAGTCCACTCTTCGAGCTGTTAGCATCCTGGAGTAAAGGCCCAGTCACCCAGCCCTGTGACTTGGGCTTTGTCTCAGATAAATGCAGCTCTGATAGTTTATGATTCTGTGATTCTTTTTGGCCCAGTTTTGTGGACAGCACCAGGGCCAGACATGAAAAGTACTTCCCCTCCTGGGGTGGGTGGGTGACCAAGAGTTCTCACCCTCCCATTGACAGCCTGGCCATAAAGTGAAATGTCATGAAACCTTTATTATCCTGCAGGTGATCATGCAGCCAAGCTGCTGGTAATTTGACTGTAAAATTTTTACAGAATTCATTTTTCAGATCCCAGCTCTGGATGGAGGCAGGATCTTGGATCAGCAATTTCGCAGTCTCTTTTTATCTTCTCTCCATGCTCCCCCTCCCGCCATCACTCCATCTTCTCCAAACGTGAGATCCCTCCTCCCACCATCATATTGCATTTATGGTCAGGTACCCGGTGGGGGATTAGTGATGGGGAGACTGACCCAGAAGTGGCCTGCACAGTCTGCATTCTTCCATGAGCTTCCGTGGAAGAATCTCAATTTCCAGTTCTCACTCATTATTAGCTCCCCAGGTCTAGTGTGATAAAAGAGGTGCTTTGGGGGAATTTGGGGTGGTGGTAAGGTAGCAATAATAATAACTTAGATATTTGTGGATTTCTAATTTTTTAAATAGCATTTTATTTTTCCAAATACAGGCAAAGATAGTTTTCGTGGCTTTGGAATGGAACAAAATATTCTCCCTGCAACAATCCTGAGAAATAGTTTATGCAAAGAATATCATCTTCATTTTATGAGTGAGGAAACTGGAACTCTGAGAATCAAAGTCCATAATTATACCCCTAATAAGAGTCAGCCAGGATGCAAATTCAAATCTCCTCCTGTCCTCAATCCCAATGTCTCGTTTCTCTCTCCGATGCTGCTTGCCCTTCTGTAGTATTTTGAGCTGTGGGCTTTACCTCAACATTTCATTGTCTTCCTCTTGATGACAGAAGGGCAATTAGGTAGCAGGAACATAAGTGACCTAACTCTGGGAGTCAGAAAGATCTAAATTCACAGGACTTCAAGCTGAAAGAAAACTCAGAGATAATTAATTTTAACCCAACCACTGAGCAAGTCACTGAGAAGGGGATTTCTCCAAACTGTATGTCAAAGTGAGGATTTGAACTTGTTCTTCTGACTCCAAATTCAGTGCTCCTGTTACCTCCTGGCTAAAAGCATACAAGGACTGTCAACTAGCTTGGTCCAAAGTACTTAGGTAGATGGAATCTAATTCCATTTTTTTGGCCAGGCTCAGGGAGAGTTCTGGGGTGAAGTCTACCATTCTTTATTTTTTAAATTTAATTTTACTTTTTTTTTTTTAACTCAGTCAAAGTAAAATGGCTCATCCAAAGCCACACAACTAGTGTCTGAGACTGAATTTGAACTTAGATCCTCCTAACTCCAAGGCTAGTGCTCTATCCACTGTTTATCTTCCTCACTATCATTCTTTATTGTAAGTTAAAGGAAATTTGAGGTTTGGGGCCTAGGAACCTTGGGAAAAAAGGAATTAAAGTACTTGGATTTAGCCAGTAGAAATTTGGAGAGAGAGTTTAAATGAGGAAGTTTGGGAAGTTGATCCAAGGGTTAGGAATCAAGTGAAATTTAGACATAGAAACTATGGGGACAGAGGAGAGTTATAGATTAAAGGAAGCCTGGCTCACTCTGGGAAGCTGATGACCCAACAGGCTTCCTGGACTTGACTGAGTTTAAGGTCCAGGCCTTGTATCCTTTAGACTAGTAACACAAATTTTTGTGCTCATTGGATAGTATTCTTTCCCTTAAGGCACTTCATATTCGAGCTGGCAACACCACAGGAGAGCCAGAGTATACACAAATCAGTAGGCTCCCTTCAATAGAAGTCGGTATTTCTCCTAAGGGTTTTGCAAGTTCAAAGCCAGAATTTTTTTGATGTTGGCAAGTTCTGTTTTAAAATGCCATATTTATTATGCTATATGTAATGTTTAAAAAGTTTGAGAGACATAATTTCTTGATAACTAATCATTTTATCAACAATATTAGCATAATCAAACATTTTATTAATAAATTAATAACATGTAATTAATGATTTAATTAACAAATTAATAAAATTATTAATAAAAGTGACACTTTTAACGCTAAAGATCTCTCATGATCTTTACATATTCTTAGAAGAGTAGGTGGTCCCCAGCATGGCAATCAACTCTAACTGATTAACAATTAACAAGAGATAAGTTCACCAAAAAAGCGAATTCAAACCAATGAGGGGCTGGGAGAGTAACATATCACTTTTTGGACAAAGAGACTCTCTCTACATCCAGACCAGCGCAAGTTTTGGGCGATCTAGAAGGAGGCTCTACCTTTACCCAAACTTGCTTGAATGGAACACAATGCACAGGAATTCATCTTCGATTAGATCCTTATAAAGTTGGGTGGAGTCTGACCAGGATTCAGGAGAAAGTTGAACCTTCAAAGAATGAATTTTGAAATGAGGATTTAAGAAAAAGGGGAACCCTAGGTCTCCCCTATCATTGGTTATTAATAGTTATTTCTTTAATATGTATTCTATTATTATTATTCTATGTTATGTATTACATTAAGCAAAAATAATGTGATGAAAAGTTCTCTGTGATGTGTTTGGGTGGTGGTGTTTTTTTAAACTCAATTGATGTAAGGACTTGTTTTGCTTGGCTGTACACATTTGTAACAGGTTTTGTTTTTCTTGGACCAGAAAAGGAGGCTTGTAGTGAGAGTGAGAGACACAACAGATGGACAGTGAGAGTGTGTTCTGGTACCTTCAAGGTAATGAAAGAGAACACAGAATTACAAATTCACAGAACCTTAGTATTCAGGAGAAAGGACTTGGTGAGTCATCTTAGTGCTCAATACCAGAGCAGAAGTTTGCTCTATCGCCTCCACAACCATAAAGGTCATCTAGCTTTTGCTGGAAGATCACCAGTAACTGGGAGCTCACTCTCTCCTGTGGCAACATTCCTTTTTCTAGTAGCTCTAATTTTAAGGAACTTTTTCCTTATATTAGAATTTGCCTTTATTAAACTTCTCCTCCTTAGTTCTAGTTCAGAACCAGTCTCTTTTTTTCATCATAGCCCTTGAAACACTCAATGTTCCCCCTAGGACTTCTATTCTCTAGGATAAACACTTAATTTTATTTATTTTTCTATTTTATTCTATCATTTCTCTCTTTTTCTTTATATAAAATTAAAAATATGTTTATTCGATTAGCTTCTGTGGTAGTCTTCTTAACTTGGGCTCCATGGATTTCCAAGTGAACCATGGATAGATTTCAAGGGGTCTGTTAATATTCCAAAAATTTACTTTCATAATTGCACCTCAAAGTAACAAATTCCCTTTCTAATCTGAGCATTTAATTTCATGCATTTGGGGAAGGGAGTTCATAGGTTTTATCAGAGTAACAAAGGGATCCATAGTTCAGTAAAAGTGATGAACTCCTGCTTTGTAGTTTGGTTTTTAGACCCTTCACCCCTTCCCACTCTTCTCTAGGATACTCTCTTCCTAAAATGTGGCACCTGGAACTGAGTCCAATCTTTCAGCTACCATCTAAGTAGAACAGCTGGTTGTGATTCATCATCCCTGCACTCCTTTTAAAGCTGCCCAAGGTTGTTGTTTGACCTTCATTCTCAAAGAGGACAATGACATTAGGGAAGTGATGTCATAGCATGAAAGTGAATTGGAGTTAAGTGATAGATGGCTGTGAAACAGTCACCTGCCTCCCTTTCTCCTCTGAAGTCATTTGGGTCCAGTGGGAAGATATAGATCAAGAGGACTAGAGCTGGCCCTAGATTGGATGTAAGTAGTGATTGTTTGTAGATTAATCTTATCTCAAGGTTGAAAGAAGAAGGAGAGAGGAGAGGAAAATCTTTTTCTTCTCTTTCCCTGACTTTTACCTCAGCTCTACGTGGGATATTGAGAAGGAGCTCAGGGTGCTAGGGGAGACAGCTCAGAGCCTAAGTCAATGACAACTCTAAAATGTCTACCCATACCATCACTCCATTTTCTGATTGGCTCAGAATGAGTTTGGAACTGTACAATTAACTAAAGGAAGGGAGCAGGAGCAGAACAAGCATTTATTAAGTACCAACTATGTACCAGGCACTGTATTAAGTGCTTTACAAATTAATACTGAGTTTGATGTAAACTGCATGCTAATGAGATCAGATCACAAATCTGTACAAAAGTATTAGGATGGGGGTGGGAAATGAATCAGGAAATAAGAGTTGAGGCTCAAAACTTAAAGGAGAATCCCTAGTTTCAAGGTGTTTGGAGCCAATTTTAGTTATATATTAGATTAGAAAGTTGAGGTGTTGCCCAGGCTAGGACAGGGTAATTTTCATGATCACTTTTTAAAAAATTCTATTTTATTTTATTTTTAATATCAAGTATTTCCCTTTACATCATCTATCAAGAAGGCAAGAAATGCAAAAGCCATTAAAATATGAAATCATGCAAAACAAATTTCAGCATTGTATGTGATGCTGGTCTATACTGAATTTCTGCCAGACTACTTTTCATATTTATAGCAGCTTTTTTCTGTTGTGCAAAGAAAGGCCCATCTATTGGGAAGTAGCTGAACAAGTCATTACATACGAATAAAATGGAATACTATTGTGTTGAAGAAATGATGAAGGGTATGGATCAGAAAAACCTGGTATGAACATTAAAACAAGGAAACATACAAAGAAAATGAAAGAGAATAAGAAAAAAACCATATGTCAATATGCACTCTTGGATCTATCAGTTCTCTCTCTGGAAGAGGATAAAATCTTTTCATCATGAATCCTATGAAATTGTAGCTGATTATTGTGGTGATTAGAGTTACTCAGTGTTGCACAGTTGATTTTTTCCACACAGTTGGTTATCTTGTTGTTAATTTGTATATTGTTCTCCTGTTCTGCTTACTTCACTTGTTCATATAAGTCTTCCCAAGTTTTTCTGAAACCATACCTGTCATTGTTTCTTCAGCATAAGTCTTCCATTTTATTCATTTACCCATGTATTATATGATGACTTCTTTGGTTACTTCCTGATAGATGGGCAGATGGGAAGTAGAAGGGTAGACAGTCAGCATAGAGCAGCATCTCACACCATATACCAAAATAAGCTCAAAATGGGCACATGATTGAGACATAAGGGGTAATATCCAGGCAGACAAGATTTAAGGCCCAGGATTAAGACCTGTATACTCAATAGGGAAATCTTTTGGTTTAATTGAAGCCATAGCTTGTTGGAATACATGGGAGCCACCTGACAATGGCTGTTGGAGACAGTGCTACAGAATGGAGCTCCTCTTGTGAGAGGATGATACAAGGAGACTGAGAGGCTGTTGCTGTTCTCTGACCTGACAGAGGCTGTTGTGTTGTCTGACCTCTCTCCTCTTCCCTCTGCCTCTGATTTATCTCATTCCCAGTCCACAACACCTGTGTCATTAAAGGCTGCCCCCAGCTCCTTCAGGTGTTATGATCCACAGCTGTGGAGGCTCTTGGAGAATTGACCTGTCCCTTGACAATGGCTGACCTGCTAGTCATCCCTACCATTGTCTCCACCATTCCCTGCCTCGGTACCTGCCTATGTTTCCAACAATCTCAAGGGCCTGTCATGTGGAAAAGAGATTGGACTTAATTTACTTGGCCCCCAGAGGACAGAATATGAAATAATAATTAGAAGCTGCAGGCAGGCAGATCTAGGCTATTATGTTAAGGGAATTTTTAAAAAAACAATTAGAGTAAGGCAAGGGTGGAATGGGCTGTTTCAATAGGTGGTAGGCTAACATCCCTGAAAGGCTTTAAGTAGAGGCAGGAAAAGTACAGGGGTGTATTACAAGAGCCACTTCATATCAAGCTGTGGTGGGGATGGGGAAGCCTGGATGCCCTTTCTATTTAAAGTTATCGAGCAAGGTCTACATTATAAGTTCCTGTGGTTCTCAATCAATCACTGAATGAATAAGTATGTATAAACGTTACTATTATGTGCCAAGCACTGTGTTAAGTTTTGGGATAGTCTTCAGTTTCAGATAAATTCATTCATTCATGTATTCATTCAATGCAACGATGTAAAAAATTCTTATCTTCCCTCCTCCTATTCTAAGGATTCTCCTAGATGATCGTACTTGCTTCTCTCCTCTCTTCCAATGATCACATTCATCATCATTGCCTATTCTGTCTCTTTGGTACAATCCTAGCTTCCTGAGGTTAGGGATGTTTGACTCTGCTTTTATATATTCAGCATAGAGCAAAGTGCTTTGCTACATACATCAAGTGTTTTATCAAAAGTAAGTTGGATTGGATTGGTTTAGAATTGATGAAAGAAGCACTGTATATTTGGAGTCACAAGATCTTAGTTTAAACCTCTATTCTGACATTCTCTAATTTTGGATAATTTTTCTAGCCTCAGTTTTTTCATCTGTAAGAAGGGGTGGAGTGATTAAATTTTTTTTGTTTTTGGCCTGAGGTCCTGCAGCTTTCTTTCTAATATCCTATACTCTCTGGGGAAGAAGAACCTATCAGGACCTATGATCAGTTTGGACACTAACGACTCCTGGAATTCCCATGTAGGAAGGGACCTCGAAGAGCATCCTTACTGCCCAGGCCCTGCAAAGTCAAGATGCAGCAGGATGTGGTCAGAGATGACCCTGGAAGTTCTCTGCCCCATCCTGGGGCATCTGGGGAGTCCTCTCCTGGGACAGAGATTGAGGCAGCCCCAGCTGCAGTCAGAGCCTTATGAAGGTCATTTTTCAAATGAACACTTAACTGAAGGGTACCTCCTCTTTCTCCACCCCCAGCCACCTCAGTGGTTTCCCCTCCTGTTTTTTGTATCACAGACTATGTGATCATAACGACAGCTGCTCCATTGGGGAGCCGTGCTGGGGCCTGGCTATTCCCAAACTCGATGAATGAGTAGAGCTGGATTTAATCAAGTTTTTTTTTTTTTTTTAAAAACTAAACAAATAAAGAACCCAGCTCCAACATTTTCATTAGCACCAAATTTTCCATTTCATTTGCACTTTTGCAAAATAAGTGGCCTAATTACTGCAGCCAACCCTTCCATAGTTTGAATTTTGTCCAGTTCTCTACTAAGGAATAACAATAGAGGCAGGGTGGGAATAAGATGGGAGCCCTGGGTCCTCCTGAAGCCTCTAAACTGTGTATTCTCAGAGGTTGCTCCCAGAATGCCAGATCGGGGGAAGGGGCTGAGCTGGAGGGGAAGTCAAGAGCAGGGGGAAGTCTGACAGAAAGATGAGAAAGCATAGAAGCCTGGAAGAAGCCGACAGGGGAACCAGAACAGGTGGCAGCAGCCAGATATGGCAAGAGCATTGAATAGGAAGAAAAGCTGGATTCAAATTCTGATTTATGCAAGTTATTTAACTTTCCCGGCTCTCAGTTTACTCTTTTGTAAAATGCAGAAATTGGAAGAGGTAGCCTCTGAGGTCCCTTATATTTCTAAAATTTCTATTATCTATGGTTCTCTATAGGCGGGCGCATAAGGCCCGATCTGGAGGGTCTGAGATACTTTAGAGTCTGGGAATGATCTTTCCTGGTTTCTAAGTGGAGATGGAAGGAGTCTCTGGCCCCTTCTTGTCTCTCTCTTTCCACATCGCTCTCAGCTCATTCCTCACCTGTCTTTTCTCCTCCCCCTCCCCCTTTCCTTTATCTCTTTCCTCTCCTAAGCATCCCTCTCCCTTCTTTCCCCAACCCAGTCTATCTTTCCCCTCACCTTTTTCTCCCCTTCCTCCAAGTCTGCCTTCTTTTTATTTTTCTGAGGGATTCAGTTTCTGTTTTGAAGTTTTCCCCTTACATCAAGCAAGAAATCTTCTTTTAGAGCTCCCATCTATTGCTCCCAGTTCATCCCTCTGGGGCCAAGCAGCAAAGGCTGACCCTCGCCCCTCCAGGCTACAGCCTCAGGCTCCTTTCTCTCTCCTTGAATGACTTGGTTCTGTGTCCCCTCAGCATTCTGGGATATAGTCCAGCTTGGCAAAGCCATGGCCAGAACTGAGCCCAGTTCATGGGTCCGATAAAAACAGAAGACAACAAAAGACAGAATTTTATCAATTCTCATTAAAAAAAAAAAGAACCTGGGTTCTTTATTTGTTTGGTTTAAAAAAACAAAACTTGATTAAATCCAGCTCTCCTTGTTCATCAAGGAATTCCCACTCCCTGGGCTTGGACATTTGGCCTCTCTTAGTGTGGCTAAAGACTGCCTTAAGTACTATTAGTCTGCGTGTTTGAACTCAGCCCTGGCTTATTCTGATCTCTGCACAACTCTCTGTTTCCTCCTGATTCAGTGGGATCTCTCCTCTAGCAAGAACAGAGGAAACAATATTTAGCCTCGGGAAGGGAAAGAATCTTTGGTTTTTTGGGGTCCCAGGACTCGCCTCTTGTTCAGGGGAGCCCTCGGGGGACAAGCTTTGGGCTTGGCCGGCTTCAGCAGAGACCCCTCTGCAGTGTTTTAGTGGGAAGCCACTTCCCTCTACTGCCTCCTGCTAAATCCGACACCCTTCACCTGGGCTTCTTCCCTCTTCGCTTGAGGAGAATCAGGGATTAAAGAGACAGAGCAAGAAATTGGCAGGAGTCAGTGTAGCGGCCAATCAGATAGAGATGGAGATGCTGTGAGTTGGAGGTGGGGGCCTGAGCCCTGACCCAGAGGCCTGGGGGGGGGGAATTTGGGGATGACAAGAGCTGCCAAGGCAGGGGATCCTGAAGGAAGGACAGAGGCCAGCGCCCTGAGCAATGTCCAAACTCGAGCCAATTCACAAAGGACAGCAGGGCTGATCTCCAATTTCCCACTCCCCTCATCCTGTACATTTCCCTCCCATCCTCTGTCCTTAGGATTTGACTGCCCTTTCAGAAGGCCTGGGTTCAAAGGGCCAAAGATTCAGGGCTAAAAAGAACATATGAGACTATTTCCATCCCTTTATTTTACAGCTGGAGAAACCGAGGCACAGAGAAATAAGGATACTTAATGTTACATAGTAAGTGAAAGAGACAGGGTCTTAGAGTCCAAATTCAGATGCACCAAATCAAGTCTAATCATACACAGATACTGCCTCCTTTCCCACAGTGCTCCCACTCTAACATAAGCTCCCTGGAGAGCTTTTTTGGCTTATCTTCAAAGAATAGTAATTGGTTAATAAGCGTTTAAATGACCAAATGCATTCTACCACTCTTTCCAGTATGAGTCAGACTTTTCCTGATCTTTCTCCAGTCAGCACTTTACTTTGAGCCATAAGGAAGCCTCTAGAGCCATCTCTGGAACAAGAGGCAGGAAGAATAGGTTAGACAACAAGAAGGACTCCCCAAACAACATGGTGGGGAAGTTTCCTGAAAAAAAAAATGAATAGAATAAATGACCTGCCACGGATCTTCCCATTAAATCTGGAGCTGTGGTGATCAACCAATCAACAAGTCAACAAGCATTTATTAGGCACCTACTGAGTACCAGGCATAGTAGGAACACAAAGACAAAGAATGGAATTATAGAGTAGAGAGGAAAACAAAGAGAACTGACTGTCATAATGGCAGATCTCTCTTTAGATCCAACCAGGGCCTTTGTCCCATTCCACAGGTGATGCAGTAGATAGAACATCTATCTGGAGTCAGGAGGACCTAAGTTGAAACTTAAACAGAAACACTTACCAGCTGTGTGACTCTGGACAAGTCACTTACTCCTGTTTACCTCAGTTTCCTCTGTAAAATGAGTTGGAGAAGGAAATAGCAAACTGCTCCAGGATCTTTGCCAAGAAAAAAACCAAAAAGGAGTCATGAAGAGTCAGTCATGACTGAAAAATGATGGCACACAGTAGGCAATTAATAAATGTTGGTTGAACTGAATGCATGAATCACTCTGTAGCATTAGGAGTTTTCTAGAGATATAATAATATATATTTCCCCTTGGAGATATAAACCCAAACAGGATGCCATTAAAGGTGGCCAGTGCAATTTGTTGGAAGGCTGCTGGAGGAAATATTTTGGGGAAGGGATGAAGACCCCTAGGAAGCTCTCAACCAGTATTGTACAAATGACCATCTGTTAATTCCATTCACTTAATGGAAGGTCAGTCTGCTAGTGCTGCATGCACTGTGGTATACATACCTGAATACTTCTGAATCTTCCCGGGAAATCTGGGAGAGAAATAACTACCCATCAGCCAGCCCTCCTTCATCTATTAGAGAGAAGAATACCTTAGACAGGAGAGAAGATATATCTACATGTGGCTTGTACTCCTTAAGAGGTAGTGAGCTTCCCATCAGTGGAAGTCTTATAGCAGAGACTGAATAACTAGTGAGCATTTAGATAGTGCTTTCAGGTCTGCAGAATGCTTTACATATTTAACTCCTTTGATCCTCACAACAAACCTGTAAGGCAGGTGTTATTATTAGCCTCATTTTTCCAGCTGACTTGCTCAGGGCAACACAGCTGATAAATGTCAGAGGCAGATTTGGGACTCAGCTCTTCCTGATTTCCAGACCAGTCTTCTATCCCCTGAACATCTAGATGATTGACCCCCTGTCTAGGATATCACTACCCTCCCCTGTTTAAATTGTAAACGTCTTTAGGTTGAGATTCTCAGTTTAGTATAGCCAGACATATATAGTAGGCACTTAATAAATGTTCATCGAATGAATGAATGTCAAAATGCGGTTGGACTAGCTGCCTTCCAAGTTCTCCTTCTGTGGTTTTTGGAATAAGTTTCTAGTCTGGACTCTAATTATATTCTATACTAGCTCTTTGGGAGATCACATACAAGTCACTTCTCTCTAGGCCTAGTGTCTTTCTGTGTGAAATGAGGGGGTTAGACCAGACGACCTTTAAGATTCCCACAATCAGCATGGTCCATCTGGAATGGCCCTAACCTTTTCCCTCTGGCCTTCCAAGAGAAGTTGTATCTAGGACTGGCTACCATTTACCCATCTCTGAACTAGTTGGAGGCTATATGACTCTTATATGATTCAGGACCGAACCTAAACTGTGGGCACCCTTGGTAGGGATGTCCTTGTCTATAGGCCCCGTTTGATTTCAGATCTCAGAGATCGACTCAGTGGAGTGAGCGGCTCCTCCATCCTTCCCAACCCCTTTGTCTAAAAGTATGTGCCTAGCATTATCTTTATTCTGGCTCAATATTTGCCACTTCCCCAAATGACAGAGGAAACACAGAGGTAGTTTGGAAACTTTTCATTTGTTGGTTCAGAGCTCTTCCCATGGCCCCTGAAGGGTCAGTGCTTAAGAAGTAGGGCAGCTTCAATAACTTCCTGTCTACACAGGGGAAAAGTCTATCTCTTGCTTCTGGCTTAAGTATGACAAAAAAGAAAGTGAGTCACATGGATTTTTCAATAATACTGAGCTGATCCCTGGGGCCTTAGAAGATTGGACTGGACAGGAAACCAAGAAAATGCCATTTCATGGAGAGAAACGTAAAGTCTGGAGCTTAGGTTCAAACAATCACCTACTCAGGTGCAGAACGGGGAGAGGTGGATCATCTGTGTGCAAAGAACATCTGATTTTATTGGACCAGAAACTCAGTGGAAATTCTCAGGAATAGCACAAAACATAAAACAATTAACTGTCTTAAGTAGGATTACAAAAATCAGTGGCAGAGTGAGGGAGGAGATAACAGTTTTGTTCTCAGATGATTTCCAGAATAGTGTGGGTAGTTCTGGGTAACACATTTTGGGAAGGTCATCAATAAGAGGGAGAAGGTCCAGAAAGTGATCAAGATGGCGAGGGGACTAGAAGCTTAGTTATATGGGGACTGTTTAAGAGGGCCTGGAAATGTTTCTCCTAGAAAATAAAAGACTTAGGGGGGAGCCATGGTAGCGTCTTTCTAATATTTGAGGGATCTCTAAACTAGGTTTCCCAGTGCCAAGCCTCCTTTAAAAAATACCCCACTGCTAGAGCTAACAGTGAATCTGAAAAGCAGGGGGCTCCCAGTACAACTCAACTAAAGTATTTCACTGTATTCTGCCTCAAAGAATCCCTTCAGGCCCGAGTCTCCTACCTAGGGCAAATTAGTTGATGTTCCCAGTTATATTGTTTAAACCTTCTCTTTGCTCTTGTGTATTTACTTCTCCTGAACAAGGGTTTTTTCATAGTGAGAGATCATGGTTTTGTCTGTTCCATATACTGCCCCATTCTGTTTGGTGCTTTATACTTCTCATGTAGGGCAGCATGGATAGAGAGCTAGATTTGATGCTGACAAGGGAGGATCAAATCTCACCTCAGGCACTTTCTGTGTAGCCCTAGACAAATCCTTTGACCTCTCTGAGACCCAGTTTCCTTATATGTAAAATGAGAATAATGATATTGCCTATCTCAGAATTGTGAGGATCAATTGAAACACTATTTGCATTATTCTTCCTTAATCTTAAATTTCTGGGATAAAGGTTGACATCCCTCGGCCCTTCCCTTTTGGATGGACTTTTGGGCCATATCAATCAGAGATCATAGATTAGGAGTGGCCAGGAATCTTAAAGATCTCCCTCTTTCTCTAGATAAGGGAATGGAGGCTAAGCCCACACAAGGAATAAGCATAGAATCAGGATTTGAATACAGGTGCCCCACTGCTTCCAAAGGACACATCAGAGTCAACAATATCCTGATCTGATTAGGAAGGACATAGTTAAGTCAGAGATCATCCAAAGAAAGCAATCTGCTGATGACTGGATGAAAAAATGGGGGATGTTTTGTCTAGAGACAAGAAAACTGGGGTAGCGGTGTTGAGGAATATGGCAGCAGTCTTCAAAAATACGAAGGCTGTCATGGAAAAAAGACATTGGGCTTGTTCTATTTGACCCCAGAAGAAAGAACCATGAGTCTTAATGGAAATTTCAAGAAAGGCAAAAGTGGCTTGGTGTTAGGAAAAAACTTCCTAACAGAGCTCTTTTCTAAAAGGCAATTTGGGTTAAATGACTTGCCTGGGATCACACAACTAGTAAATGTCCCAAGCCAGATTTGAATTCTATTTGATATCTCTATCTCTATTTGAACCATCTGACTCAACAATGCTTTCTGAAAGTGGAATGGACTTAGGAGATGAAAGCAGTCCCCTTCTTGGTGTTCTTCAATCAGGGCCTAGAAGACAACCTGTGATGCAAATTGAAATGGGGAGTATTTCTCTCTGGCCCTCTTCTCATCCCCCTTTCCACTCAGAAGCAGTAGCCATTGGTGTTCTATGGCTCTTCCTTCTTGCTTCCCCATCAAAAATCATGGTCAACTAGTATTAAATCAACTTGACAAAAACTATGAGAGTTTGGGCCAAAGACAAGGAGGTTTTATTAAACTTGTCTGGAACCCTCTTGGGTCTCTTTTATCTCTCTTTGTTCTTGTTCTTCTTGCTCTTGTTGTCCTCCTTCCTCGTTCTCCTCCTCCTCTTTCTCCTCCTCTTCTTTTTCTCTTCTTTCTTTCCTCCCTTCTTCCCTTTCTTTCTCCCTCCCTCTTTCCCTTCCTCCCTGCCTCTTCTCCTCTTCCATTCTTCCCTTTTTCTTTCTCTCCCTCCCTTCATTCCTTTCTTCCTTCTTTCCTTCCTCTCTCCTTCCTTCCTCCTTCCTTCCTTTCCTTCCTTCTTTCCTTTCTCCTTTTTTTCTTTCCTCCCTTTCTCCCTCTTTTCTTTCCTTCCTTCCTTCGTTCCTTAAGTCCAGACAGGTTAACTTGTCCAGATCTATGTAACTAGGACACAATGACCAGGGATTTATACCAAAGCACTCTATTTAGAGGAAGTGGATTTAGAGAGCATCACCAGCAAATGCAACTATACTTTACCAACTTAGAAACACCAGAGCTTAATGTCTAGCTAACAAGAATAATTAGCTAAAATAAAAAAGCTGACAGATGGTAGGCTAGAAGAAACCCCTCTCTTAAAGTCCTGCTCTGCTTCCTGTTCTAATAATGGCCTTGATATCCCAGCATCTTTTTCATCCCTACACGGTCCCTCAACTGAAAGTGTAATTCTTGATATCTGCCTTTTGCATGATTTGAGAAAAATTCCTAAAAATTGAGTAAAAATGTGGAAAGCATAAAAATTTATGCTTATCTGCGTAGATGTGAAGATAGTCAAGAAAGATTATGGACAAACCAAGGCTAGGATTAATGGAAAGAGAGTGATATAGCTAGAAAGTGTCAAAACTTGGGCTTAAAACCAATGAAAGGAATCAGAGATGTTTAATCTGAATCAGAGAAACATAGCTACTGTCTTCTGATACCCGATGGAGCTCTGAAGACCAAGTCTAAGACTTGCCATTAGACCACTCTGTCCTTCAAGGCCAATTCATGGTTCACCCAGCTCCCAACAAGGGTGCTGAGTTTTCTGGAGCCCTCGATGTAGCAGTTTAACAGTGTGGCCCTAACAAGGAGCAATCAGCCCGTGGCAGGCCCGGCGCGTGGCACCACGTGGCTGCGGGTGTCGGTAGATGCCCGCCTACCATTAATTTTATTGTAACTCATTTCTCCAGGTTGAATACGGCGGGATTTAATGTTCCCATTCCCCCATTCCTGTTCTGCATGACAAATTGTTTTAATAAACATAAACCCGGTAATAATAAAGTAATAATAAGCCCGGGACTCACCTTATATCACTGCCGTTAAATTCTCCCATAAGCCAGCGCCGGCTACAATGACAATTACGGGCAAGCCAATCCTCAGGCAGGCGAGAGCTAGAGACGGATTTAATATAGTTTGTAAATATGATGAGTGGGCTGTCATGTTATTGTGGCTGCTGCTTACATCTCTCTCCGGGGTTAGCCATGCCACCAAATCAACATTAAATAGAGGGGCCTTCTCTTCTCCCCTTAAATCAAAGCTCCTGTCCTCGTGGGCCCTTCCAAAGGTAATCAAGACGTCCAGGCCACTAGCATGATGGCACGGACTCACTGGGAAGCCACACTTCAGTTTGGTGGAAGATAGATGTGGTGGTCAGGCAGCTGGGTGGGGACAGCACCTGGAAGGAAGCAGCTGGGTCATCTCTCCTCCCCAGGCCCTCACTAAGCTCCGGCCTCCCCCTCATTGCCAGAAGCCCACCCACTTGCCCGCTCTCTCTCTCTGATGAAAAATGTTCCCGTAATGAATGGCTGCTGTTTACAGAAGTAATTTCATGCTACATTTCCATTACCGCCTGGATTTGTGGAGCTTCCCGAGCTACGATGAACTTTTAAGGAAATATAACCCCCGTTCACGGGCGCCACCGCCACGTTTCTAATGGAAGCCGTGCTCAAAGAGACGGATTGCAACACTTCATAACTATGTGCAAATACGCATCCTTAAACAAGTTAAGGTCAATTAATCACTGTACAAAGATGGCTCTGCTCTGCCTTCTCCATGGCATCCGAGTTGCTATTGGCCCCAGCGTAAGTAGAGCTTTGGAAATGCTGTGACCTGCCTGAAGCTGCACACACCGACAGCCTTCTCCATCTGGCCAGCAATAGCTGTGGCCACCTGTTGGGGAGACTGAAGAAGGGTCACGTCTGGGCTTGGACTAGATGCTTCAAAGACTTCTAGTTCTGACAGTCTAGGATTCCAATGCTAATCCCTTATAAGCAATCTCTTTTGGTTCCTGCACCACTCTTATGAAAAAAAGAGAAGAGGATTATTGCTCCCATTTTACAGATGGGGAGATTGAAACTTAGAGAGGAGAAAGCCTCATAGTCACCTTTATCACTGAAGTTATTTATTCAGGATTTATTGACCACTGGGCTTGATGACTTTTGGCCAAGATATGTCCCAGTAGGTAAAGATAAGTTGGTCGGTAGCTGGACAGATACATAGATAAATGCGTAGTATATAAACATACATAGAGAGATACATGAATACATAGAGATACATGCATTCCTCATACATGTATAACTACATACATATATAGATAGAACCATGAAATGCACATAGATACAAAGATACAAAGAAATATAGACATAGATACATAGAAATATATAGATACATAAGAGATAGATACACATAGAGATTTATGATATATGCATACATACATAATGCATGTGTAGCTACATACATAGGGGTGGATACATGATGCACACATAGGTACATAGAAAAAGATCCATAATACTAGTATAGCTACTTACAGACATAGAGGGAGATCGATATATGATGTGATCCATGCATAGATCCATAGAAATAGATCCATCTTACATATATAGCTACTTACATACGTAGAAATAGATATATGATATCATTCACACATAGATTCATAGAAATAGATTCATGTTACATGTATAGCTACTTACATACATAGAAATAGGCAGATATATGACATGATCCATGCATAGATCCATAGAAATAGATCCATCATACATATATAGCTACTTACATCCATAGAGATAGATATATGATATCATTCACACATAGATACATAATATAGATATAGAGATAATACATACATAGATTCATAATGTATATATAGAAATCATAGATATGTAGTTACACACATACATTAAATACATGCAGATAGATAGATACAACATTTATGAGCACTAACTGTTTGCCAAACATTGTGCCGAGTTCGAGTTTGGGGGTAATGCAAACGCAAATAAGATAATCCCTACTCTCAGGGAACTTACATTCTAATGGAAAAAGACTACCCAAAGGGGAGCTGGAAGAGGGGGAGAGTACCCAGGTGGAAGGTAATAAGCTTGATAATAAAATGGAAACATTCAAAGTATGAGCCAGGACAAAGGCAAATATGACAGGCCCCCTCCTGAAATGATAATCTGACCTGAGGCTTTATCTATTAGGAAAATGGGCCCCAGGGAGAAGCTCTCTCAAGGGCAGGAAGGAAATTAGTGAGGAAGTAGAGAAAGCTGAGTCAAACCAGGAATGAAGTCCACATGGCTAGGGCCCTCATGAGTTTCCCATCTTCAAGTGGAGAATGTTTGAATATTTTGTGGAATTGTTGCTTCTTCCTTTATTAGGCAGTCCTCAAACCACATAGCCCTAGCATGGCTAAGGAGTCAGGCTGTCTTGATGCTTTGATGGGCTTTATGACTAGGGCTCCTCAGGAGCCACACTATCCTTAAGGATCCATCTTTTAGTGCCAGACTTGGGGGAAGGCACAGCGCTGGAGAAATAGACCCATGTGGAGGTGTCATAATGGAGCTCCCATATCTGTCAATCATGTAACTGGACTCCTTGGGTTATATTGGAAAAGCCCCTTAATCTCTCTGGGTTTCAATTTCCTCATTCATAAAATAAAGTTGGACTGGACAATTTACCTCCTCTTTTCCACTTATTAATCTGTTATTCTTTTGATGCTCTGAATTCCTTTTTCTCCTCATAGGGTCACCACCCTGGCTTAGAACCTCCCCACCTCTTCCCCGGACTATTGGAGTAGCCCCCTAACTGGTCTCCCTTCTCTTCTCTATTCCATCGACCTCTGCACAGCAATGAAGGACTTTACAGCTTTCCCTAAAGGACAGCTCTGTACTCACCACACTGATCAAGAAGCTCCAGTAATTCCTTAGTGCCCCAGGATCAAATACAAACTTTTCTGTCATTTAAACCCGCTCACAATCTCTCTGTCAGGAGGTAGGTGGAATTCTTCATCATTGATCCTCTGGATCAATTTCAATCCTTTGCAATATGGCTTCTGACCTCGACACTTGACAGAAATTGTTCCCTCCAAGGTCACAATTATCATTAAATCAAATGGCTTTTTTCTTAGTCCTCTTTGTTCTAGGTGTCTGTGGCGTCTGCCCTTGTGGATTATTCCTGTCTCCTAGGTCATGGCTTCTTAAACTTTTTCCACTTGCAAACCTTTTTCTCCTGAGAAATTTTTATATGATCCTGGATATGTAGGTGTATACATACACACACATGTACATATATATGTGTATTTAAATAATAAGTATACAAATCAAACATTTACTAAAAAAATAATTTTGCAGTTATATGACGCCATATGGAGTTGTAAACTACTGTTTAAGAAGCTTCCTTCGAGATCATCTGTTCTCAGAGATTTTTGTGATACCGGTATCTTCTATGTCTCTGTCCCTCTAACTATTCCTTTGTGTATTCCTTTCCACATCCCATCCCCTAAGTACAAGTATATCTTATGGATCTGATTGAGACCTCTTATTTCTTTGCACTCTTTTTCTTTTTTTTATTAAAGCTTTTTATTTACAAAGCATATGCATGGGTAATTTTTCCAATACTAACCCTTGCAAAACCTTGCAAATTTTCCCCTCCTTCCCACCACCTCCTCCCCAAGCTGGCAGGTAATCCAATGCATGTTAAATATGTTGAAATATACATTAAATTCATAAATATATGTATACATATTTATACAGTTATCTTGTTGCACAAGAAAAATCAGGTAAAGAAGGAAGAAAAAGAAAAACTGACAAAGAAAACAAATTGCAAGCAAATAACAGAGAGTGAGAATGCTATGTTGTGGTCCACACTCTGTTCTCTCTCTGGGTGTAGATGGCTCTCTTTTTACACTCTCTTTCATCACCTCCAGTGGCTTTATCTATCAATTGTTTGGCTGATGATTTCTACCTACCAAACAACCAACCAACCTATCGACCTACCTATTTACTTGCCTGTCTGCCTGCCTATCTGTCTCTTTTTATCCATCTATTTTCTATCTATCTATTATTCTTTTCTCTCCTAATATCATTCCTACACCTCCAAATGTCTTTGGACATCTCCATCTGGATTTCCCATAAGTTCAAATTCAACACACTCCAAGCAAAATTTATTAGTCACTTCCCTTGAACACATTTTTCCTGTAATTTTATTTTTTTTTTGTCTAGGTTACCACAATCCCTTTCAGTTGCCTAAATTTAAAATCATGGATTTGTATTGATTCTTCTTCATTTTCATCCTCTAAAACTAAGGAGTTACTAAATCTTCCTGATTTTACTTCTACGAAACCTTTTCCATCTAGTTCCTCTGTGTTCAGTCACGCCCATACTCACCTGACCCCCAATTTAGGCCCTCATCACCTCTCTTATAGACAATTTCAAGAGGCAACTAAATACTTGCCATCATTGCAACCTTCTCCAATCCATCCTCTCCACAGATGCCCCATTGATATTCCTAAAGCACAAAGCTGACCATGTCACCTTCTTGCTTTAAGAAGCTTCATTGGCTCTCTATTTAGCCAGTGGAACAAAGGCAAACTTCTGTTTGGTGTTTAAAACCTTTTAAAGTCTGGATTCCCCTTGTCTTTCTAGGTTGATTACATATAATTAATTATCTCTCATATACTTTACATTCTAACTAAACTGGACAACTCTCCCTAGATGACATTCATCTGTAGCATCTCTGTACCCTAGCCCAGAATGACCCTTGTCCCACCTGGAATAAGCATCCTCCTCACCTCAACTTCTGGGAATCCTAAGCAACTTTCAGGATGCCATTCAAATGCTAACTTCTTTTTTCTCCTGCTTCCCTCTATCATTAATGCTCCTCTTCCTCTCCCCTGCCAATACTTTGTATTTTTTTTTGTCCAGCTAGGTCTCCAGATAGTTCAAATGAATCCCCTGAAGTGGTCACATGGATTAAAATTCACACTTTTTAAAGTTATAATTATATAAATATAGTCATCCCTGAGGGAATGTACAATAGGAATTCAAATAATGCTGTTACTACTATTACCACCAGCACTATCCCCAGCACTACTGTGTTGCTGTTGCTACTGCTACTACTACTGTTACTTCTACTACTACTACTGGCTAACATTTATATAGCACCTACTATATGCCAGGTACTGTGCTAAGTACTTAATTATTATTATTTCTTTTGATCCTTATAGCTGTAATGCTAGAGAAACTGAGGCAAGACAGAGATTGGTTTATAATCTTTTAATTTGGAGAATTTAGACTAGCCGGCCAAATAGAACTCATGTTCAAAATCATTCAGCACTGAGGAACCGAGGCAGGCAACTTTTATAGAGTTTTAAGCTAAACAGTATACATAGCCCGAGAATATAATTTTGTAGGGGAACAAAGGTAGATAAGGGGAGAGAGGACACTGGGTGAGTGGACAGGCCATAATTCCAGGAAAGGATCATAACTTCATCTTGACAGGAGAAGGCTCAAGATAAGAAGGTGGAGGGCAGGAGACAGCAAGGAGAGGGGCAATATTCAAACAGAGGAGGAATCATCCTAGCAAGAAATGAGATAATGAACCTAGATTTTATGACTCAATGGTATGCCAAGGATTTTCCCAGTCCTAATGGCAAGGAAGGGGGGGTGGCTATAATAATTTTATTCAAAGCATATCAATTCAGGGTATGACAATTCAGGGCATAACATAACAATCCTGGGAAATAGATACTATTATTATTCCCATTTTATACATGAGAAAATAGAGGCATATTGTGCAAAAAAAAAGAGAAAAATAGAGGCAAATAGTAACTTGTCCAGTGTCAGCACTAGCAGCTATCAGAGGCTGGATTTGAATTTGGAGCTTCCTGATTTCAGGTCTGGTTTTTTATCCACTGCTCCACCTACACAAACACAGAAATCCTCTGTCCTCCAGAAGGACTCATTCCACAGAATTCTAAGGAAGACTGAATGTCTGAAGAGCTGCAAGCATCCTGATATGTAAGGTTCTGCTCTCTCTTGCTAGAAACATACACACACACACACACACACACATATATATGTGTATTTATATATATATATATATATGTATATATATATATGTATATATATATATATGTATATATATATATATAGAGAGAGAGAGAGAGAGAGAGAGAGAAGAGAGAGAGAGACAGAGAGAGAGAGAGAGACAGAGAGAGAGAGAGGGAAGAGAGAGAGAGAAAGAGAGAGAGGAGAGAAAGAGAGACAGACAGAGAGAGAGAGGAGAGAGAGAGAGAGAGAGAGAGAGAGAGAGAGAGAGAGAGAGACAGAGAGAGAGAGAGAGAGAGAGAGAGAGAGAGAGAAATTTTAGAAGTCAAAGACATTAGGGCAAAATGCTCAAGTCTTAACTGGGATTTGTGTATACACCCTATAGATTCATAGAATCAGAGCTAGAAGGGAGTTTATCTCCCAAATGCTGAGCATAAGGGAGCTAAGTAAATATTCTCGTTCTCATTTTACAGATGAGGAAACTGAGGCATATGTGTGCTTACAGGGATACATATATACACACACTCAAGAAAGAAAAGAGAATTTTTTAAGGAAATCCAAGTTTTAAGAATAATGGAGCTGAGGTCTAGAGGGTTGAGGAAAGGGCCAAGGGTGAAGGTAGGTCGGAGCAAGGTTATGCTCCTATCTCTGAACTGTGCTTTAGAGGAAGAGTTCCAGAAATGCAAACAGGGCTGGATATCACAAAAGTCAATCAGCATCTATAGAAAATGGAAGAGACTGATGTTTTATTGTGTGATCTAGGAGGGTCTATTAAGATTGAATACTTGGGGACCATCTGCTGACTCTTGAATAACTTTGGGGCTATTGAGTGAAGCCTTGCCAGCATCAGCCTCTATTTCCAGCACGCTAACAAGTGAGCAAATGATGGAACCAAGGGTGCCTACTCAAGGTGTTATTGCCCATCTGTTTCCTCCTCCCTAAGGATCTTGAGTCAGAGAATGGGGAAAATGGAAAGAAGGTTAGAAATATGATTCACGATCCAAATTCAGGTATGTGCTTGTTTTTTTCTGAGCCATGGGTTCCAATCCCTAGGAAATATTCCAAGCTGCAGGTCCTAGTGGGTTGTTGTTTTTTTGTTCTGGAAAAGAACCAGAATGCCATCACTATGTTAGAGTCAGATTAGTGTCTCTGATGGCGGCTGATCAGACCAACAAGAGCTTGGGGGGCTCTACCGTAGGTTGAATACAAATAGTTTCTACTAAACACTCTTGGTTCCACCATTAATTGGCTGCCTGTCTTTGGACAAGTTGCTATCAAGAGATCCAGTGGAATTATAGATATTTAAATGTTTTATAAGCTGTTAAATCCTACAGAAATGTCATTTCCAGAAAGGAGCCTGAAGGGTGTGGAATATTATCTACATTGGCAGATCTTATTGACAAGTTGGAACTTTTTTCCTCTCCCTGCCTCCCCCTTTGTTATAAGGAATTATTCACTGGGAAGGGATGGGAAAAGGATATTTTCAGAAATTAAAGTAATGTAATTTTTTTAAAAAAATCATTAAAATGAAATAAATATTAAAATAAAGGCAAAGTGTTCTCATTATTCTTTGAACTCAACAGCCCCGCAAAGGAGACCAAAGTTAACAAAGTCCTAATTAAGCCAAAAGTTAAGCGGCATACAAGCCAGGGGAGTGGGCTGGAGCCCTTTGCCTGGTCCTGCGCAATAACCAGTCAGTCTCCTTCCATGAGGATGGCCTTCTTCAAACCAGGAGTGATCCCTTCCCCTAGATTTCTTTGCTGAAGATGATTGTGAATCCTCCTCAGGTGCAATAAATTGGATATGAGACAGAATACCACCCACTTCTCTGGGCAGGGATGTTTGATCATGGCTCCCTGGGGTTTTGTCTTTGGTAAGTGTTTATCGGGGCTAAAGATCTGGAAATCAAAGTATTAGACACAGGCCTAGGCATAGGCAGGAGCAAAGAAAGATTTTCAGCTAGGGGCCATCAGGTGAGGGGAGGGATCATATGACTGCAGAGCTGGAAGGGGCGGTAGACATCCAAAGAGTCTCACTTCCTAGAGAAAGGCATTTGAGAACCAGAAAAACAAAATATTGTCTCCAAGGACACACATCAAATACACAGCAAATACTTTTTTTTTTTTGTTTACAGGGTGTGAGTGTGTGTGTGTGTGTGTGTGTGTGTGTGTGTGTGTGATCTGATGGTGAGGCTCTAGAAATCTGGGTGTGGAAATTAAATGGTCAGGCAATTCATCCTGGAGAGAGGGAAGCAGGTCATCAAGGGAGATAAATAAATATGGGGAGGATTTGCTGTAATTTTAGCTCCCATTCATATCTTTACTCATGCTCTGGCATTGGGCAGAGCTTGCTCCCCATCTGCCTCTGCCTCAGACACCGAGATCCCCCTCCAGGGAATTCGGCTCTCTTAGGACGTCCATACCATCTCTTTTCCTGTATTTTTTCTCTCTTTTTTCCCCTGTGATATAATAATCATAGGTCCCTTTAAGATGGGACTGGTGTCCTGAGTGAAGGACACATTACTCCTGCTGTTTTCTCCTTTAAAAAATGGGTTCAAACCCCATTTCAGAATCTGTCTAGCTGTGTCACAAACCCTTGGGGCCTCAGTTTTCTGATCTATAAAATGGAGTGAATAATAGCACCAAGCTCCCATGACTGATAGGAGACTCAAATAAGATATGTAAACCTTAAAGAGCCATATAAATGTGAGTTATTATTATTATTTAAGCCATGTGACTGAGCTAATTCTTTCTGATCAGAGCCTGCTAGACAGGCCTGGAGACCAGATTGAGGACTTTGAGGCCATCAAGTCCAGTCCCTTCATTTTTACAGATGAGTCACTGAAGATCTCCCAGCTCAATTCACTGCCCAGACTTCACCTTCTCAAGGGCAGCTTTGACCCTCCTTGGGGCTCACTCATCTGACTGTTGGGTTCCTAGTCTGAAGAGAAGGGGTCCCAGCCATGCTTGCTTCACTCCCAGCTCAATGTACTCTCCAAGAATCCCTTCATCAGGTATTTTGACTCATCCCTTTCCAGCTCCCCTTTATATATTTGCAAGTTCCTTGAGGCAGTAATGTCTTGTTTGTTTGTAATTGGATCCCTATCATTTAGCACATTATCTAGCACATGATAACTATTTAATAGATGTGTGTGTGTGTGTGTGTGTGTGTGTGTGTGTGTGTGAGAGAGAGAGAGAGACAGAGAGACAGAGAGACAGAGACAGAGAGAGATAGAGAGAGACAGAGAGAGACAGGAGAAAGACAGAGACAGACAGAGAGACAGAGAGAGACAGAGAGAAACAGGAGAAAGACAGAGACAGAGACAGAGAGACAGACAGAAACAGACATACAGAAAGACAGAGGCAGAGACATGCAGAGAGACAGAGAGAGACAGAGAGAGACAGGAGAAAGACAGAGACAGAGACAGAGAGACAGACAGAAACAGACATACAGAAAGATAGAGGCAGAGACATGCAGAGAGACAGAAACAGAGAGACAGAGAGAGACAGAGAGAGACAGGAGAAAGACAGAGACAGAGACAGAGAGACAGACAGAAACAGACATACAGACAGAGGCAGAGACATGCAGAGAGACAGAAACAGAGAGACAGACAGACAGAGAGAGACAGAGGGAAGAAGGGGAGACAGAGACAGAGAGGGAATCTACAAAACCACTTCTCTATGACATAACTGAGATTGTTCTTCAGACACAAGTCTGGCACTCTATTTGCTGGGCTCTTTATGATGGCACTCCACCACCCAAACCATATGCTGCCATTTGCCCCTCTAGGCCATCTAAGTCCCAGCCGAATAATTGGGAAAGGAGAGTTGGGTAGAGGAATGAGAAGACTGAATGTAGGGAGGAGGTGGTGAGTTAAGAGAGCCCCATGGCCTCCTTGGAATCCTGTGAGAGGCTGATGCCCTTGTTAGGAGGTGGGGAAGAGAGGGGAAGGGAAGGAAGTATTCTCCTTGGTTCCAGGGAGGGACACAGGAGGAACTAGGCAAGAAGCCAGAACCATCAGGGGGCCGAGGAAGGAAGGGCTGTGCTTGGGCAGCTGGCCAGGGGACCCTGGGTAAGATCTCCAGGGGAGACATCTCTTAAACTGGGCCCAATCCAGGGCTGCTTCCCAGGTCTTAAGCAACTTCATTCTGCCTGAGTCCTGGCAGGGAGACTTGAGCTCAGTCAGGATGGATGGAGGAGCTGTCAGTGCCTCATTCTGAGGAGACCAGTAATTATCCTCACTCCAGGAGCTGATAATGATGATAATCCCCTTCACTTGTACAGCCTTACCCTTGATGGGCAAAGTGTGAGCATCTTCCCTGGGCAGACAGAGAAGGCGGGGTGCTCCCGGCTCAGGCCTCCCACTGCAGAGCTGGGGACCTGCTGCAAATACCTTCCCGTCTCCCTGAGTCTCTTTGCCAGCTTCATCAGATGGACAGCTAATGGATACAGCTAGCCCCTGTTAAGGATCCAGCCTGGGTCCTACTGCTGACCTGAGTTTCCTAAGGATGTCAGCACTTCCAGGGGAACATACACCCATCCCAGGGCTCTCTTCCTTTCTAATTCCTAAACTCTCCTGATAGGTGAACCCTGATGGGAAGATCTGAGCCCCTGGATCAGCTTAACCTCTGGGCCTACCCAGCTCTCTAGATTTATTCATTGATTTGTAGTACTTCATCCATGAACCTCATCCTCTTTCTCTCACATCATGGCTCCCCTCATTCTCTCTCTCCTTCCCTCCCTTTCCTTCTTCCTCTGTCTCTGTCTTTTCTTGCGTATGTGTCTGTGTCTTTCTGTCTGTCTTTGTCTCTCTCTGTCTCTCTGTCTCTGTTTCTCTCTGTCTCTCTGTCTCTCTCTGTCTCTCTTTCTCTGTCTGTCTCTGTCTGTCTGTCTCTCTCTGTCTGTCTCTTTCTGTCTGTCTCTGTCTGTCTGTCTGTCTCTCTCTCTCTCTCTCTCTCTCTCTCTCTCTCTCTCTCTCTCTCTCTCTCTCTCTCTTTCTTTCTCTCTCTGCTTTTTCCTTCTCAACTCTGCCACCTTGGATTTAAACAAAGCTATGTATTTACAAAAGAGAAAAGAATGTCAATCCAGAATTAGCACACCATAAGAATAACAGCTGCCATTTATACAGCACTTTTAGGTTTGCAAATATTATAAATATTATCTCACTTAATCCTTACACCAACTTTAGGAGGTACGTTATTATCATCCCCATTTTACAAAGGAGAAAACCAACTGATTTGCCCAAGATCACTCAACTAATGAGTGTCACCAGTTGAATTTGAACTCATGTCTTTCTCACTCCAAGCCCATTATTCTGTCTCCAGCACTATCTAGCAGGATGCTCTAGAAGTCTATACAAAAGATTTCATCCAGTGCAGACCCACTGATTACCCCACTTTATAACCTAAGTCTTTGAAGTTTCCTAAGTTGCCCTTAGCCTCCATAAAGAAATCATTTAGGTACCACCTTGTGCATGAAGCCTCTCTTATCCCCCAACTGTTCTCACCATCCCTCCTCAAATTCTTTGTATTTACCGACTTTGTCTAGATTTGTATTTACTCACTTTTCTTTTCTTTTTCTTTATTTACTCACTTTTATTTATGCTGCATATGTTTGACATGTTCTTGTACTTTCCCATTAGATCTGAATCTCACTGCAAATAATGATATTTTGTATTCTTTATGTCTATCCCCAGTGCCTAGCATGGTGCTGGTACATAGCAGGCAATAAATATTTGTTGACTGGTTAATCCATGACTATTTCTTCATTATGCCGTGACACATAGCTTTCCCCAGAGGGCAGTGTGGCTTAGTGGAAAGAGCAATGGATTTTTTTTGACTGGAGAACTGAGTTTGAGTCCTGACTCATCTACTAATTGGCCGTAAGCTCTCAGGCAAGACCTTTCCCTTCTTTAAGCATCGTTGACTCGGATTATCTTTCAGTATCCCAATCCTACAGGGAAAGAGCACTGACTCTGAGGCAGAGAATTTAGGTTCTGGTATTTACTACCTGTTTGATCTGAGGCGAGACCCTTATCCTTTCTGGGACTCAGTTCTTATATCTGTAAAATGGGGGAGTTGGAATAGAAACCTCTGAGATTCCTTCCAGCTATGGATCTATGATTCTATGATCAAAAATGGTTCCTTCCTGACCTACATTCTATGAAGATCCAGCTCTCCTTCAGTCAGCTGAGGAGGTTTCTGCTTCCAATTATTTCCAAGCCTCCCAGTGTGACCTTCAGTAAGTCCTGAAGGGGTCCTAGAAATGGACGACCATGGAGGAACTTAGCATCAGCCCTAAGCTTCAGAACAAATCTTGTGGCCAACAACCTTAACAGTATATGGGAGGATTATGGTGATGATGGTGGTGGTAGTGATAAAGTCTACTGATTACTACAAAAATGGCCATTCCTGGAACCTATTTTCTCCTCCTCATCTCTTAGCTTCCCTCGAAGCCTCAGGTCAAAGGCTACCTCCTGTTAGAGATCTCTCAGGAGTTCCCAATAACCATTTCCCTCAAATTATTTTATGTCTACTTTAATTTATTTAACCTCTGTACAGGTTGCCTCTTTCCTATTTCCCCTCCCCATCTAAGGGGGGTTGTTAGTTCTTCGCTCTTGAAGAGGACCAATGAGTCACTAGGGTGATGTCTTGGCTTATGTGTGAATGGAATTGAAATGAGGCAATGTTCCAGTGTAAATTCTTTGAGAGCTGGGACTCAGCTTGATTCCTTTTTTTTTTTTTTTTTTTTGGATCCCCAGCCCAGCCTAGCGTTTGGAACATAGTAGGTGCTTAACAAAATACTAGCTTATATTTCCGCAGCACTTCAAGGTAATTTACATGATATATTCCTCACAATAATTCCGTGAGACATGTAGTATATTGTTGTTCCCACTTTGCAGATAACAAAACTGAGCCTTAGAGAGGCTGTTACATGGTCACATAGTTAAGAAGTACCTTCTTTCCTCAACCCCTCCTCCTTACAGAAGCTTGCAGAGTTTCCAGTGTAGTATAAAGGGCTGGACACTATAAGCTGAGCTATCTGAAAACCCCTGAGATCCCTAGGTCCCTTCTCAAGTACTTGTCGTTCCAGGTCATTGGGTCTCTGGAGAAAAAGCTTCAGAATCTATCTCATAGTCCCATTCTCTAAATGTACTGAAGAATTGGCAGAAAAACAGAGGGGAAGCCATGGGCTTAGCCAAATCCATTCCCTCCATGGTATAGGGGGAAAAGTACTGGACGTGAAATTAGAAAACCCTCAGCTTGAATCCTTAACTCTGCAATGTTGGCAAGTATGGTCCTTCTCTGAACCTCGGTTTCTTATCTGTAAAATAGGGGCAATTCTTGCATTCCTTGACTCCCAGGGTAATTGTGAAGAAAATATTTGCTAAACCTAAAAACTGTGTGGATATGGGGATTTTTTCTTCAGGAGTCCAACTAGGATGGAGTGGTCAGGGCTTTGGCCCATGGCCCCGAGACTTACAAATACTGTGAGAGAGGCGAAGAGTGTCATAGAAGGAAAAAAAAACATTGCTCCTGGCTGAATCAGGAAGGACTTCATGGAGCAGGGGACAGCTACATTGGGTGGGACATCAATATGGAAAAGTTCGATGGCCAAAGAGTGGGCCAGACCGGGGGGGGGGGGGGAGGGCATAGTGAGGCAAAAATGAAGATCTAGGAAGGCTAGGTTGGAAAGAGATGACTAAGGAAGACTCTTTGGCAATAAGGAATCAGGCAAGAGTTTTTTTAGTGGGTGAAGAACCTGAATAGAGCTGTGCATTAGGAAGATCGCATGGGGCAGCTAGAAGCACAATGGATTGCAGAAGGGAGAGACTGGAGGTCATTTGGGAAGTTACCTGGTCCAGGTGAGGGGTATTGGCTGGGCTGACAGCAGTGTTAGAGGAGGGGTGGGGTTGATTGTAAGAGAAATGAGTCACAGCATATTCCCAGGAAGGGGAGCCTTAGTCCTACTGAGTCAGGGGAATGGGGTTACTCTTTTGTACAATGAAGGAGTTGAGCCAGTGATCCTAAGACCTAGTGGTCCTTTCCAAACGCTGACCATGGACTGGACAGGTCCCTGAGACCAATCAGAATCTCAACAGTCCCTCAAACCAGCAGGTGTCAGCTAAAATCCCCCACTCCTTCCCGCCCCACCGACTCCCCTTCGCCCACCCATAACCATCACCACCTGATTTCTTTTCAGCTCAGTCTGCGCTCAGCACTAATTGGCTCAGCTGCTGAGCCTCCCCCTCTCCTTAGAGAGATGAGTCTTGAAGCAACTTGAGTGAGCTCCCTCATCCCAGAGACCCACTATGGGGCAGGTGAGCATCGGGAAGGGAGCCTTCCAGAGACTGACTACCTCCCCACACTAGCACCAATGGCCAGGGGGTCACTGTGGGCCCAGAGGTACCCGGGTCAGACCTTGCTGGAGAGACTCTGAGTGGATGGGCCCTGGGTGGTTTTTGCTCAATATTTTTATTATTATTTTTGCCTTGTGAAAAGTTTTAATATACACAGTAAATTAAGCTGGGGAAAGAAAAAAATGGAGGGGGGTGCTTTTCATCTTTAATCTATTTACTTCTGAATATTTAACGTACGATTCTGGCACCAATCACCAGATTTAACTGGAAAATTACTCACTAATCTGTTTGCTTATTTGGAATAATTGGGTCGGCTGCCAGGGAAGAGGATTTCCTACCCTGTTTAATATCTCAGTTAGTAGTCCAATTTCAGCTCCCTGGCATAATTACTCTGACAGAGCTGTAGCCACGGGGCCTGGGAGTGGGACAGCTTTTTAAACCGTAAATTACCGAGGATTAGCATTTATGAATTTTAAATCAGGACTCGGGTAGGAGACGTTAAAGCTGCTTAGAGCTTGGGAACCCACAGCCTTCCCTGGCCAGAGCTGCTGTAACCCTTCCCTTTCCAGGACAGGGCCTCACAGGGGACACTGAGGCTGATTCCAAGCCAGGAAAAGGGGGAAACACTCGTGGGGGTCAAACATTTATTGGGTTCTACAGCGGGGAAGAACCGTAGAACCTCTATGGCCTGGTGGTCACTCCCTGGCTCTCAGTTTCTCATATGCAGGATGGGAGAGGTGATCTCTAAGGCCTTTGCAGTTCTGAATTCATGATCCTATGGTGGACGACGAGCATAGAATGCCGGACCCAGAAGGGGCATGGAACACAACAGAACTAGAAGTGACTTCAGAACCATCATGTGCCATTGGCAGTCTGGGGAAATCCTTCACAGAATCACATTCTTCAATAGTGGAAACAAATGCTAAATTTCAATTTAGGGTTAATGAAAATCAAGGTCTTTTTTTTCCCCTCTCCAGGTTCACAGACCTCCTGAAATGTAGAACTCCTGCATTAGAACATAAAATGGAAGCCCTAGAAGGGTCCTTAGAACATAAAATTGAAGAATATTAGAGTTTAGAGATTACTAAATGCCAACCTTATTTAATGGAGGAAAATTAATGAGATTCAGAGAGGGAAGAAACTTATTCAAGATCACACAGCAAATTAATGATAAAGCAAGGGGAAAAAATCCAGCTTCAAAGTTCCATTGAAGTGCTGTCAAACCAAGCAACCCTGATTCATAAGAATCCCCAGGAGAAGATGATCTGTTGCGGAGTTTACTTTACCTTGATAGTTAACAAGCTTTGTCTTTCAGTCCTCCTTGGGTAGACCACCATTTTAGGAGAGACTCATTCCCTTACCTCTGGCTTCTGGCCATCTCTTCCTCACCCATTGCATTGCCACTTGGGAAACCTCCACTCTGGGGGAAGTCCTCTTGATTGATGCTTCCCTTTCTGGTCCCACCATTTTAGGAAGCATCCTAGCTATACTTCATCTTATTCACACTTGGAGTTTTCACTGGATTCCTTCTCATCTGTCACTTTGTGCCTAGCAATTACCCTTCCTCCTTTCCCATCTATATCCCCCTCTTCCCAGGGTCCCTTTATATATTATCTTCCCTTATTAGGATGTCAACTCCCTGAGGAGAGAGGCTGTCTTGTTCATCTGCGTTTATTCTCCCAGAGCTTAGCACAATCCCCGGCACATTTTTGTTTTTGTTCGGTTGTTACAGTCACGTCTAATTCTTTGTGACCCCATTGGATTTTCTTGCCAAAGACCTTATTTTTCCACTTCCTTCTCCAGCTCATTTTACAGATGAGGAAATTGAGACCAACAGGATTAAATGACTCGCCCAGAGTCACACAGCTAGATTCGAGTTCAAAAAGATGAGTCTCACTGGTTGATGCTCTTTTAGTTCCTAGGTCTGTTTCCTTCTCTATACGAGATATTTAAACCTCATCACTTCCAAGATCCCTTCCCAAGGGAACATTCTGTGTTAAAATTACGCAGACTTGAAGGAAATAAATTCAGAAAAGGGTGAAGAAGTCATTTAACCCAATATACTTTTTTTTTCTGAGACAATTAGAATTAAGTGACTTGCCCAGGGTCACACAGCTAGGACATGTTAAATGTCTGAGACCAGATTTGAACTCAGGTCTTCCTGACTTCAGAGCTGGTGCTCTACCACTGTGCCAATTAGCTGCCCCCACTATGCTTATTTTACAGATAAACACATCAAGAACTAAAAAGATGAATGTCTGCTCTCAGGTCACACAGCTAGTAAAAGCCAGGATTCAGTCTCAAGTGTCTTGGTCCCTCGCACCATGTTCTTTCTATTGTGCCAAGGTGTCTTGGAGACTCATTATGGAAGGTGAATATTCTGAGTGTGATTCTCATCACGCTATGAAAGAGCTCTTGACTGGCAGCCAGGAGATCTGGGACCTAGGCCCCAGTTTGCCACCTGTTCGTTGTGGGTCCATGGCAAGTCTTTTCCCCATTAGAAAAATGAGTTAGCATGACGTTCTTTCAAGCCACAACCTGCTCGGAATCCAGATGTAATGTGATGTGGAATGTCATTCATTTATTTGTCCCAAAACATTTATCAAATAGCTCTCCTATGCAGAGTGTCATGCTGGATATTTTGGGAGACAGAAAGTTTAGCTAAGACACAGTCCTTTGTGTACTCAAGATAGCTAGGTGGTGCAGTGGATAATGGCTTAGAAGTCTCGGGTTCAAATCTAGTCTCAGACAATTATCAGTTAAGCAACTCTAGGTGAGACACTTAACCTCTGCCTGCCTCAGTTTTCTCAACCATAAAATGGGATTTAAAAAAAATAATAGCACCTATTTCATAGGTTTGTTATGAGGATCAAATGAAGATAACCTAGGTGAAAGCTCTTAGTACAGTGCTTGTAGGTACTTAATAAATGCTCATTCCCCTTCTCTTTATAATCTAATCAGACTATTCCATTTTGAGCGGGAAGGGACCTCAGAGATCTAGTCTTACTGCCTTGTTTTACAGGTGACCAAACTGAAGCTAGTGACTTACCCAAGTGTACATGTGTAGTAGGCAGCAGAGATGGTATTTGAACACCCATCTTTGATGCCAAATCCCAGGGTCCTTAGGATCCCACACTTCCTCCTGGTAACTTCAAAGGGCATCATGTCATACAGACCCCAGCATGGTGGGCGACAAGACCTACTAACAGGAAGGATCTTTATCTTAGTCATCGCTACACCTATGCATCCTACACCTGGAAAAAGGTCATCTACCTGAGAGCCAGGGTGGCTGCAGAAGGGGCCGAGAAGCAGTCAATATGGTGTTTACTGCCCGGCATCTCCAGGAAAAATGCCAGGAACAGAACCCAGGCCTGTAGATCTGACCAAGGCCTCTGATACTGTCGGTTGTGAGGGCCTATGGAAAATTCCATCAAGATTGGGTTGCCCAGAGAAGTTCATGAGTACATTTAGGGATGAGGGAGCCCATTCGTTGCCCAGGTTCTGGACAGTGGACAATGCTCCCTAGCTCAGACAGAACTAGAGAACTCGTATAATCCCTACCTGGTGAATGACCACACGGATGATTTCTGGCTTTGGACCCCTCTGGAATAATCCCCGATCCAGAAAAGGGTCTGTTTAAATTTGAAGAGCCTTTGTGAAAGGTGGGTTACAAATCATACCACAGCATGGAAGTATTCACCCCCAAGTCCATCTGGGAATGCCTCTAGCCATCCTTGGTTTTCATTTTCTCTTTTAAAAATGGCCTCCTCATGCTTTTATCTTAGAGATCAATCTATGGGAAAAGAAAACAACAAAAAACAAAATTAAATATCCAATCCTCCCCCCACCAACCCCGCTCCTAACTTCAGAACCCACCGCTGGTCCAGAGCCAATGGCCTCCTCGGACGCGGAGGGCTGTTAGCAGGAGTTGTTCAGAACAGGGAGGGGATGAGGAAATGCATTCTGACAAACAGGCTGCCCCAGTCTGTGTAAGTCAGGCTAAAGAAAAACCCAAATTCCCAATAGCCCTGGCAAGATTCCTCAGCTGTCCTCTAGTGAATCGGGAGGATGGTTGATGGATGGGAAGCGCCTGGTTTCCCGAGTCCTTGCTGTGTTTTGTGATAACTCATTATATTTCTTTCTTTATAAATAGCCCCATTAGCGCCCCTGAATTGAGCAGACTCATAAAGCTGTGACTGGTCCCCTCCCACTGGGAGGCTGGCTCCCATGAATTACCTGAGAATCCCATTCTGGGGGAGCAGCAGGCAGGTGGGTGCCTCAGTGAACGTACCATAGAATAAGAGAAAATACTGAAAAACTAAAAAAACAAAAAACAAAGATTAGAAAAAAAAATCGAACCTCAGGCTGGCTTTATTTAAAGGGAATTAGCCATGCTTAAAGCAAATCTTTTCTCCTTGGCACCTCTGAGCTGGTTGGTGAGAAACAGAGAGACTCTGATTTGGGGGTTAAACTCTAACCTCCCTCCTTTAAACCATTTATATAAAACCGATAAAACAGAAGGGACCCCCTGCCACTCCTCCCCTCCTTGGGCCCACCATCTCAGTGGCCTTCCTAAACCCGGGGATATTCTGAAATTGGATGTCACCCTTAGTCAGATGATTCTGAACAAGACGGGAATAATCCCCTCTGTTAGGGAGAATGTTTATTTTTGTCTGAAGAACTTCAAAGGGCCCCATGACAGATAATCAAAATCAAAATTAGCATTCCAATGAGGATCTTTGGGGGGGAGAAAAAGGAAAAATAATTCTTATAGTTCTGCCAGGGACAGCAACCAATTGGTCCTGAGCTTGGGAGGAGGTGGAGGCAACTTTAATCTGCTCTGACTGGTGGGATCTTTTTGCATTGGCCCTGAGCGTCAGCCATGCTTAGCCCCCCCATTCCTTGCCATAGCCATAGTAGCTCTGGGTCCAGGTAAGACCCTTTTCTCCCACTATAGAATGTTAGATTAAAATGGACTCTGAAACATGGTACATAAAATCCAAGATGCAGAGTTAAAAGGGAACATAGAACATGGAATGTCAGGGCTACAAAGCCTTTAGAACAGAGAACATAGAGCTAGAAGGGTACCTAGAAGAAAGAACATAGAATATCAGCCCCAGGAGGGGAACTTGGAATATATAGGAATGGGCATTCGAAAGCTCACCAACATGGGTATTCCCTCCATCAGTGCAGATTGCAACCTGGGTGATTTGTGTTCTGAATCTCTACAGAGAATCTACTCAATATGTTGGAAATCTTCCTCTAGAACGTGTTCTATGGTTTATAGCCCTAGAACTTTACATGGACCATGCATCTCTAATCCCTCCTTCTCACACCATGACTGACCTTTTCCCTTTACTAATAGTTCATTTTCTCACAATACTCCCCACACCACTTATTGCTCATGTACATGCCATATCCCTTGGAGCCTGAGGGTTCAAAGAAATAACCCATTTAATAAACACATATTCATGTACCCCCAAGTAAAAGCAATTCAGAGGAAGATAAAGTGAGAAGAATCTTCCTGAGTTCTCAAAAGCTCCCTCATCCTGAAATTGTGGAGGCAATTTTCAGGCTTCTTTGCTCAGAAGGACCCACAGCTGGCTCCCAGACGATCTGCATGGGGGCAAAGTTTTCTCAAATTACCTTTGACATGAAGGGTCTATGTTTTGTCCTAATCCCACAGGGTCAAGGATTGGACTGCTCCCCTCCAAGCACCCTCAGCTATTTTGTTCTCTTCACTATTCCCACTATTCTTTCACTTAGCTCTCCCCCTCCCCAATACTTTTGACTCAAGGTGGGACTCAGAGAAGGGGAGAAAAGCTATTCTTTCCCTAGGAGAAGACAGATCTTTGTTCCACAGTCTCCAAGTACCAACCTGCCCCCAAACCCTCAGTTCCAAAGGCTTTCCTTTTGCTTCTCTCCCCAGCTTTAGTTGTGACTCAGGGGAAAGGGTCAATGGACTTTTGAGTTGGAGGACCCAGGTTCAAATTCTGCCCATGTTGATTATATCCCTGACTGTGGCAAATTACATAACTTCTCAAATGAAGGGTTTCCCGAGTCCCTTTAGTTCTGTGATCTCTGACCACTATGACTCTCCCAGACTATGACCCTGGGTCACTTAGGGCCCCGGGATACCTCAGCCTAAGGAAGAAAGAGCCTTTGTAGCTCATACTTGAAGGAATAAATATTTCGGTGAAGGGTCACAGCTGGAAGGAAGTGTCTGAAGGCCTTGCCCCAAACTTTCAGTCACTAATTGACAGTGGGGTCATACAAAGAGAGAGGAGTTGAAAGCATTACTTCACCTGGTCCAATTCTTATTGGCTCCCAGGACTAGACCCTCGATGAAGTCCCAAATTTCCAGGCCTCCTGAACCAGCCTTTTCCTAGGCAAGTTGGACTCCCTGATTCTGTGGGGGCATCCTTGAGCAGTCACACTGACACACCGGCCCCTATAATGCCAGGGCAGGTGGAGGGCTCTACCCAGCTGGGCATAAAGTTTTTTTCAAAATTGGCACAGAAAAAGATTCCCCCTAAACTGTCCCCTGCTGCTGCCATGGAATGGCATTTAAAGCCAGAAGGGACATTATAGATGATGGAGGCCATGCCTTTCCTCCAACAGAGGACTGAATGAAGGCCTAGATGTGGAACTATGGAGGCTGATGGGGCACATTCTCAAATACAGGAACTTGATCAATAAGGAACATGGCTCTTCCCCCTGAGACAGGGTGCTGGCCAGGGTGCTGGACACACCATCTCCTTCCTTCTATATTTCTAGAATTTTCATGAGAAATTTTTGCTCCTCAGACTAATTTAGATGAATTTCATCACCAGATCATAACATAGCTAGGAGGGAGAGATGGGAATTCCTGATAGAGCAAAACAAATCAGCAGGTCTTCACTGAACTCGAGAAGGCCGTTTGTAGTCCTTGTCTTGACACTCTAAGGCTTAAGGGAAAAGGTGGAAATGTAGTGATTTAGCTCAGAGGTACATAGGCCCTGATCATCTCACCATAAGAACTAAAGCACTTTCCTAAGGAAGGGAAATGGAATCACAGTAATGAAGGTCCTAGTAGTAGCAGTGAATGAAGGCAGCAAGTGCTAGAGGAAAAAGCGGTGAGAGAGATTTGGACCAAAATGAAGAATTCATGGGCTAAGTAGAAGAATTTCTGAATTTAGGAGAAATAGAGTGGCAGAGGATTTCCAAGACTAAGACAAAGGTTTTCTGGGCGTGGGAGCTAGAACCAAGGTTCTATTAGGTCCAGGAAGGACCTTTACTGGTATATGAGTCATGGGGACTGTGTAGGTTCAAGGAAGGGGATGACTTAGGAGAGTCACAGAATCTTTTTTTTTAATTATAGTTTTTATTTGCCAGATATATGCATGGGTAATTTTTTTCAGCATTGACAATTGCCAAACCTCTTGTTCCAATTTTTCCCCTCCTTTCCTCCACCCTCTCCCCCAGTTGGCAGGTTGACCAATACATGTAAAATATGTTAAAGTATAAACAGAATCTTTCTAGTGACCTTATATTACTTTACCACTTAGGAAATCCGTAACCCTAATCTGAAGAAAGTAGATAAGTCCCAGTCCATGAAAGTTCTTTCAGAGTTGTTTTCCTGCAGCCATATAGAACATAGGTTCCATCTGCAGTAACTTTAGTCAAGAATACAGTGAAATATCCAGAAAGCAGGAAGGTACCTTGAGAGCAAGGGGGTAATGCATTTAAAACACTTGGTAAAATTTGAAGCACTTACATTGAGATCTTATGAAGGGCAATGTGGTGTATAGAGCAAGATTTCATTCAGAAGACTTTGAGTTCCAATCTTGACTCTGTATTAACTCCATGTCCAATCATGGGCAAAGTATTCCTTTCTCCCTATGGACTTTAGTTTTCTTCTTTGTAAGTTAGGAATAACGATAACGTCATGAGACAATCATCCAAATGAGATAATGACTGTGAAAGTACTTAGCAAACTATAAAATCCATAGCAGAGAGCTTTCACTTTTGGGAGGAGAGATCATGGACTCCTTTGGCATCCTGAAGAAACCCATGGTCCCCTTCTCAGAATAAGCACTTAAATAAGTGAAGGACATGCTAAATTGCTGAGGTTAGTGAAAGGGATTATGTTATTCCCTCCATCTAAGTTCATAAGTACCCTAAATCTATTGAGAGACTGCTTGGAGTTCATGTCATCCCAGGTAAACAGCTGCTACCCTATCAATATTTTAAGGGATATTCATAATTAAGGATGCCCTGAAAATCCTAGCTTCCTTTAAATTCTTTGGAATTGTCTTCTTCACCAATTTTATGCCATATGTAAATGTGAATACTCAGTAAGGTGGTAAACATTCAGAGGAGAGTTCCTATGGGGATAAGAGTTTGGGGATCACACCCTAGTAAGATGCCTGAAGAAACTGGGAATGCTTAGACTGGAGAAGAGAAGGTTAATGGAAGAGACATATGTCTTTAAACACTCAAAGAACTGTCGTGTTGAAGACAGAGTCAGAACTAGGTGGAAATGACAAAGAATCAGATTTGGACTTGATGTTTTAGAAAAAATTCCTAATAATTTGGGTTCTCCCCAAATGGAATGGGCTGCCTTAGAAGGCATTAAGTTCTCTACCTAAGGAGAGAAGCCTGGAGGACTCCTCAGTGAAATCTGTCAGTATTGGGAATTTATGTTCAGCTGTGGGTCAGACCAGATCACAGAATCTCAATCCACTGATCCTAGCCCATGTCTAAGTGAGGATACTCTCAGTAGCATCCCCAATGAGTATTTAAAGACCTCTAATTTGTCGGTATCTTAAGAGGACCAAAACAAGATGCTCTGTGTCAGGATCATTGTTCAGTATGTCTGACTGGCTGAACAGACCAATTGAGGTCAGAATGCTCTACCACAGGTCAGGTACAAATAATCCATCTGAGCATTTGGACGACGGCTCTAAATTTGTGCATCTCACCTTTCTTTTGAGTTACTGAAATTCCACTTTGTGTCTTTGATGAGGGTACGCCATGTTGGTAGTCCTACGCCAGTGTCTCCCAAGCAATCCTAAGTTCTTCAGAGACTTCTAATACTGGAGGAATGGGGGTAAGGGTGAGGAAGAAACCTTAAAACTTCCTAGAGCACTTCATTCCAATTGTAGACAACTTTAATTATTAGGAGGGATGTCTTTCCATCATTTCCTCTTAGCCCTGCCCTTTGGAGCCAAATTGCTGTCAAGATAGCTCTTGGAATATTTGAAGTCGTCCATCAGTTTCCTGCCCTTCCTTCCCTCCTGTACCTCCTCCCTCCTGCCAAGTTCCTTCTCTCTGGGCTAAGTATCATACCTGGTTTCTTCATGTGAGTGTGATCTCAAGCTCTTTCACTACCTTGGTGGTTCTCCTCTAGGTGCTCTTCAGATTACTGATGCTCTCAATGGTTATTGACCAGCATCAGTCTGGAGGGACCTCTGGGACCATAAGATGATTAAGATGCTCTCCGAGGTCCCCTCCAGCTCGGAGATGCTGTGATTCTCGCCACTCCGTGCTGCCGTGTTGAACACCTTCACTAGGCTCATGCGGCAGGGCCCTTCATAAATGTTTGTTGAATTTCACAGAATAGACAAGGGCAAGGAAAGGTGGTCAGAAGAGACAGAAGGAGCTGCTCCCACCCCCACCCACCCCACCCACATTCCTCTTAGGAGCTTCAGTAACTAAGGGAGGAGTGAAAGAAAAAATGGAAACACAGGTGGGATCAAATCTGGCTGCTCGGAGGTCCCACCTCTTCCCATGGCCCCAGCTCCCTCCGTGTCCCGGGCCGTAGGCCAGCCAGTAATGAGAGCTCGTGACTACCTGCCGCCCTCAGAGAAAGGCTCGCAGGCCTCCCTCCCCTTCTTTATCATCGTGCCCCGCTCCCAAATCCTTGAAACTCGTTTTTCTCACTAGCGATCAATGGGGGCTACGGTGAGATGGCACGGCCCTTTTATCTTTTCTTAAAACACAATTTTTTGAACTTTTCAACACGGCCTTCCCAAATAGGTTAGGTCTTCTAAGACAGCATCAAATCTCCTTTTCCTTGCTTCCCAGAGAAGGCTGGATCCTGATAGTTATGAAGCTTTAAAAAAAAAAAAGCCAGTTCAAAGTCATATATAAATTACCATCCTCTTCAAACACGCGCAGAAGTCTTATTAAGTCTCCAGTGCTTGAATCACGTCCTGTGTCTGTTCTTTAGACCTTTCTTCCTTTGTGAGGCATAAATGGACACATCTTATTGATTTTCTTTCAACCCGGATCACCTCGATGGCTGTGAATCTGGCAGACAAATCCGACTCCTTCCCCCCGCGGGGCTGGGGGAAGAATGCCTTCGCGTGGACCTAGCCGGCCTTCGCACAGTGGGGTACCACAGTCATTACGAGAGCCCAGCTCCAAGCTAGCGGGCAGGGCTCACCCTGCGGCACCCGAGAAAACAAAAAGAGACCAGAGAGCTTTCTTAAAGGTGCCACGGATCCCTTCTAGCCCCTGGACCACGGGGAAAGGGGACTGAAGGAGGGAAAAGAGGCTGCCAGAAAGGGTGGCTGGCTAAACAGAACTGCCAAGGACATGGCAGAGGCAATAAAGGAGTGTGGCAAAGCTGCAGGGGAATAGAGGTTTTGTGGGCTCCTTTCTTCTGCCCTGCTTCAACTTTCTGTGGTTGCTTTGATAGATTTTGTTGCCTCTCTTTCTTGGCACACCTCAGGGACCTTTTTCTCCTTGAAGGGTCACTGGGTGTCAAGGGAGATGGCAAAGGAGGTGGGTCATGTGTGCTGTCACCCATTACCCCTTCCACTGGGCTCCCAAAGCATCCCAGAAGTTTGGAGAAGCTCCTTTGCAACAGTCAGGCAATAATGGGGATCCTGAAGCTCCTTTCAGAGGGAGCCTTACTCCCTGTCCCTTCCCTCCCTCTTTAAGAAAGAATAGAAAAAGCATCTTGCCTTTTGTAAAGAGAAGCTTACCTGTGCTCCTCTGTGAAAAATGACAGGACTCAGCCCTAAGCCTTCGGGCCAATACCTAGCTCAAGAGAGGTGATTTACAAGCATCTGTTGTTGGGTCATTGTTGGGAATCACTGACCCCTGTACTTAGCTTCTTGGGTCCTAGCTGCTTTTCTTGAAGCCCATCTAAAGACTTTGCTTTTAGGCCATGCCTTTTACCTTTTTTGCACCCCATTTCATTCTTCCAGAGAAGAATTACAGCTTAAGTGTTGGCTCTAGTCTCGAGTTTCCCAAAAGTGAGGGTACCATTCTTTGGAGACCCTATTTGCCTGTCACCTTGCACAATAGGGTCCTCTTCTATGATTCTCTCTTAACGGATTCTATGATTCTTTCTCTCTTATTTTCTAGCCCTACATGTGTTATCTTCACCCTTTGGAATGTAAGTGCCTTGATGATAGAGATTGCTTTTTAATATCACTAGTGCTTAGCATTGTGTCTGCCTATCTATCTATCCATCCATCCATCCATCCTTCTATCTATTATCTATCTGTCTGTCCGTCCGTCTGTCCATCCATCCTTCCATCTATCTATCTATCTCTATCTCTATCTATCTATCCATCCATCCATCCATTCTATCTTATCTATCATTTATCTATTCAGTGTACAACATGAATCAGGCAAGGACAGGCATTTATTTCTTACACACAAAAAAAGAAATGCAAAAAGACAGAGAAGACTCAAATCAACAAGAAGGAAAGAGGAACATAACTTCTGTTATGATCTAGATTGATATCAAATATCAGTAACAAAATATGAAGCAGTTTGCAGGAGTGCTAGATAGGATTGGTCACATTTTGCCCGAGGCCCCCACTGTCTAAAAACCTATTTGTCCATATCTTCTGGTAAAAGGGACCAGCCTCAGGCTGCTAATCTTGGTAGTAGTTATCTCTTGGAATAGTTAGTAGAAATTCCTCTCCTAGCTTGTTATTCGGCTCCAGCCCAAAGCTCTAATTTCTTCCAGATTTCTTAAATTCATAAGATGGATTTCAGACATCAATGGATGCACTCATCTCAGGTCAGATATTAATTCACCTAAGATCAAAAGATACAAAATGTCAGCCCCAAACTTTGCCTCAGATCTGCAGCGGCAAAACGTACGTGTTCTTTAGATATCTTGTGCTAATGACCTCATGGTGTCCAGGATAAGACACGGGGCAAGCTGTCCCTCTTTTCCCTTCCCAGAAAAAGTCTTGACAAATCCCAAGTCATGTAAGTTGATCAGTGCAGAGCCAGCAGGAGTTCAGAGATTAATTCCATGAATTTATTGGGTGATGAGCCATGGGTTACAATGAAAAGTCTGACAGTTCCAATGACCCACATGGCTGTGGAATGGGCAGAGAAGGCTGCTGACCGAAGGTTTAAAGATAAAGCCTATAAATTATTTGGGGGAGAAGAGCTCATTTTGAAACAGGAGCTCCTATACTCAGAGAAGCCCTCCCCCCTTAAAAAAAAAAAAAAGCCTTCCAAATTTAACCAAAGAAATGCTTTCGAAGGTGTGAGGGCTCAGTGGGATTTATTAATCCTCCCTCAAGAGGCTCTTCTTCACACGATCTAAGCCCTGCATTAGCACTGGCTTCCAGATTATATTTAATTGGACAATTATTCAAAGGGAAGAAGCGGCAGAGTAAACTGAGGCGGCCTTTAATAAACACCTTGTCTCTACAGCTCCAAACAGGCAAGTCATTTCCTGACCCAAGAGGCCCCATTTTGTCTTTGGTAAATTTATTTTGAAGTAATTGCTGGCTCCAGGAGTACCCATTTTTAAAAGGAAACCTCGGCTCTCCGAGGCAGAGTAATAAATTGCTCTTTGCCCTGTGCAAAGGCCTAATCACATTAGAAAGATGTATATTGAGTCAGCGGTGGCAAACAGAGGGTGTAGCTCACAGGATGCCCTAACCCAGGGAGACCAGGGCCAGGTTAGCCTGTGGTTTTCTCCAGGCTCCAAATCAGACCAGAGATATAGGATTCAACCTGACGGGCTCCACTCCCCAAAGCCCAGTTTTTATCTGCCTCCTCCAAACAGATCACTCATAACTCAATCCTTTGTGGCAACTGGGGATCCAATCATAACCATGTGGGAGGTACATAATGTCATGCACTGGAAAGAATATTGACTCTGGAGAAAAGGACTTGGGTTCAAATGACATCTCTGGTTTTTTTCTTGTTTTTTTTTTTTTTGCTTGTAAGAACTTGGTCAAATCCCTTAAATGTTTCCTCCCACAGAATATGAAGGAGTTAGAGTAGATGATTTCTGATATATATATATATATACACACACACACACACACACACACACACACACACACATATATATATATATATATATATATATATATATATGTAATCCTAAGATCCCCCCCCCCCCCAAAGACTAGAAAAGAATATTGAACTGAGACAGGAGAGCTGTATCTAGTCTTTCCTTTAGCTTGGTGATTCTGGACAAGTTGCTGAGTCTCAGTTTCTTCATTTGTAAAATGAGATGATCTTTAAGCATCGTTCTAATTCTAACCATCTGTGAATCTTTATGAATGATTTTTTTTTGTTTCTAGGAGCAGATAGGCAAGGAAAAAGGGAAAGGCAAGGTGGAAGGCATTGGCCTCCTGTGCAGAGTTTGGGGGGATGGTAATAAATAGAACCAGACTACAAAGAAGATAGACGACTACCTAGGAATTCCTTGGACCATCAGGGTTAGCAAAATTTAAAACAACATGGCATAAAGAAAATATCATTGTGCAGATATCCTGATTCCAATTTCTACTACTTCTGAAATTGGGGAAATCTTTTCTTTTTCCTTAACCTCATTTTCCTTTTCTGTAAAATAAGTGAATTGAGCCAGAGGAGGCCTGCGGCTTCTTTCAACTCTGAGATTCTATGATGGTACATAGAGAGGCAGCAGGATGATGAAAAATATTTGTCTATAATTACTCAATTAATCAGTATGAGATGGAATGTTTGAATCGAGGTTAAAATCCACATCCCGTGCTGATTTGGATAATTCTAGATTAGTAATTAACCTTTTTGATCCTTAGTTCCCTTATCTATAAATTGGCATTTCATTCCATCCAACTCAGATACCTTCCAAGCCTTCTAAATAAGATTTAATCATTCAAAAGGTTTTGGTCAACCTAGCCATAGAAAAAGCCAAGTGGATGAAGAATATCTATTGAATTGAATATGATATGCCATTAGATGGACATCCTATAGGTCTGACCCATCGGTATATATACATACATATACATATATATATATATATATATATATATATATATATATATATATATATATATATATATGTATATATATATATATATACACATACATATATATATATATATACATACATACATACACACACACACACACACATATATATTCCATGTGCAGGAATTACTGGTGGTCAATCAACTGAGCCCAGAATTGAAAAGAGTGGAGCTAGAGACTAAATATTTCATTTGGAAAATTTCAGTGCTCTTCATGACTTCTAAACTTCTTCCTGAAATAAGACTCATCTTTTTTAATATCCATATTCTTCAGGTTATTTTATGTGACTGTGAATCATGGAATACCACTGTCTCTGAGGAATTAAAGATGTAGGTCACTCAAAGGGCAACAAAGAGACACATGGTAGGTGTGAGTAGGCTACAGCATATTATGAATGAAAAATTGCACAAGAGAAGATGTGTAAAATACATTACCAAAGAAATGAATTCAGGGAAAAGAGATGATCTAGTTATATAGAGAAAGCAAAGGATAACCAATGGATAACCTGTGGGCTCTCTTGGTACTCATATAATGTCAGTAAATCTTGAACAATGTCCCTTGCATGTTGAATAGATTCTCCTATGGAAGGAAGACAAGAGAAGATGTAGACAAAGAATGGTGTAAATGGATTATTTGAAGGGAGGATGTCATATGAAGGAGTGTTCTTCTTATCCCCAAAGGCTAGAACCATCAGCAATGGATGGGAGTTTCAAAGAGGCTAATTTAAGTTGTATATTAGGAAAATTTACTAAATATTATGGCTAGAGAGAATGTATTCTGTACCGGTAAATTCTCCCCCTTGGACAATTTCCAATAGAAGCTAAATGATTTCCAAGTAGGTTGGTGTGTGCATGGAGAGGGGAAAGGGATGCTATTGCTATCTACCATCCTACTACCTGGCTACCATCATGACTAGCTAGATCTCCTTTCCTCCCCCTTCCCAACCAGTTTCCAACTCTAGCTCTGAGAAAAATAATTAGATTGACACTAAGGTTCCTGAAAAAGATGTGTCAATTAATTGAACTAACATTGTAATCAACATTTGTATAGTGCCTCTTTCTAAAAATACACCTTCTTGGCCATCATCCCCTATGTGAGTTGTCTTCATTTTTGGGGGAATGTAAGCTCCTTGAGATCAGAGATTTAGCCTTGGTGACCATATTTTGATATTGATGACCTGCTTTATAATTCATGTACTCGCTAATTTTTTTCCCTACTCAACAGAAGCAGGGAAGGGTTTAGCAGGGAATAGAGTTAATTGTGAGTATATTGAGTTTGAGATACTCAACATGATATCCAGGTGAAAATATGCAGCAGACAGAGAGTCATTCTAGAGTTTGGGAGAGAATAGGAATAGATAGTCTGATTTAGGAATTATCTGTGTAAAGGGGATAACTGAACCAATGGCAGAAGACACAATCATGAAGGAAACAGAATGTAAAGACAGAAGAAACAGGAACCGAGGACAGGTCCTTGGGAAGTCAATTATACTTAGGGCTAGGAGATAGATGAACATCCAGCAAAAAGATAGGGAATCAAAAAGAAATCTCATGTATCTTTGGTTTCTGATCAGTTGAATCCCAATTTTCCAGGTGGAATTTGATGTGGTTGTTTTATGAAAGAATCAAGCTGCAAAGTTCCAAGATTAGAATGGTTCCCTGGAGTGGTCTAGGTCAATCCTCTGCTTCTTGGAAGAAGCGAAAAAAGGAAAACCATGGATATGTCACTGGAATAAGAGTGACATCTCTTTATCTAGAAAATAAGATTCTGGAGAGCAATTTGGAACTTTGCCTAAAGGAAAACTATACTGTACATATCCTTTGATCCGACAACACCACTACTAGGTCTGTATCCCAAAGAGATCATTAAAAAAGAGGGAAAGGACTTACATGTACATAAATATTTATAGCAGCTCTTTCTGTGGTGGCAAAGAATTGGAAATTGTGGGGATGCTCATCAACTGGGGAATGGTTGAATAAGCTGTGCTGCCAGGAAGAGATCTCTCAGCCTACCTTGATTTTGAATCCCCATTTATTTATTGTGTCATCCCAACCAGTAGCTTAACAATGGCATACAGTTTATACAGTAAGAGCAACATTGTAAAGACATACAATTTTTTCTAAAAAAAATTGTCTACACTCATGGTGCTGTTTGTCAGCCTTTTGCCATTCAATCCAACAAACTTTTATTAAGCACCTTAATGTCTGCTGTTGTTCCAGATTGTACATTGTGTGTGAGACTGCAAACATAAACATGAAAACAATTTCTTCCCTTAAAATGTTTATATTCTATTGGAATTTGACATTTGATTTCACTAATGAACCGAAACTGCTCTCTCTTAGTTACCAAGGTAATCTTAGGTACTAAATATAATGGCTTCTTCACATCCTCCATCTTACTTGACCTATCTGCAGCTTTTGATACTCTTAACCATCCCCATCCCCAACCATCACCACTGGACAATATGTCTTAGCTCTGCTGCCATGATACTGCTCACTCCTGGTTCTTCTTCTACCTATTTGGCCATCCATTCTTCTAAGAGATGTTGCCCAAGATTTTCTCCTGAATATTCTTTTCTCTTTACATGCTCTCTTGGTGATCTCACCAACTCTCATGAGTTCAATGATCATTTCTATGAAAATTTACATATCCAACCCTCTTCTCTCTCCTAAACTCCAGACTTCTTGCCAATTCCCAGCTGGTGGTCTCCACCTGCATAAACCATGGAACTCATAAACTCAACATGTCCAAAATGGAACTTATTTGATCCCCTAAACCTTTTCCTTTTCTGAACTTTCTTACATCTGTTGAGGACACTACCATTTTTTCAATACCTTGAGTTTGCTCCATCTCCTGATTCCAATTATTTTCACTAATTGTCCATCATACCTGATATTCTCTTCCTTTTCACCTCAACTTCTAGTTTCCCTTCAAATCTCAGCTAAAATCCTCCCCAATTATAAGAAATCTCTTTCAGTCTTCCTTAGTTTTAGTCCCTTTCCTGTGAGAATACCTCCCATTTATTATCTCTCTCTCTCTCTCTCTCTCTCTCTCTCTCTCTCTCTCTCTCTCTCTCTCTCTCTCTCTCCTCTCTCTCTCATTCTCTCTCTCTCTCTCTCTCTCTCTCTCTCTCTCTCTCTCTGTCTCTCTCTCTCTCTGTCTCTCTCTCTCTCTCTCTCTTTCTCTCTCTCTTTCTCTGTCTCTCTCTCTCTCTCTCCTCTCTCTCTCTCTGTCTCTGCCTCTGTCTCTTTCTCTCTCTCTCTGTCTCTCTCTCTGTCTCTTTCTCTCTCTCTCTCCCCCCTTCACACCCCTCCACATGTGTATACACACATACACACACACATATATTTGTCTATCTATCTATCTTGTTTGTATATGGTTGTTAATCTATTGTCGCTCCATTAGACTGTGAGCTCCTTGGGAACAGGAACACTTTTTTGCCTTTCTTTGTATTCCCAGTGCTTAATACAATGTTCTCACCTGCGGGACTAAAACAATAGCTTCCTTATTATTCTCCCTATTTCCAGATTCTCCTCTTTTCCAATTCACTCTCAACACAGGAATCTGTCAAAGGCACAGGTGTGGCCATGTCACCACCTGCTATCTCTAGGGTAAAATTCAAGCTCCTCAGCCTGTTATATTTAAAGCCCTTGAAGATCTGTCAACCACCTCCCTTTCCAAACTTTCTTTGTGTTAATCCCTATCAAATCCTCCCGTTACAATCAAACTGGACTCTAGGCTGTTTTATGAACTCCGCATCCTATCACTATTTCTGGATATTTCTTCTGATATTCCTCCAGGCCTGGAAAATGAACTTTCTTCACTTTATTTCTCGAAATCCTCATCTTTTTTGACTCAGGTATTGTCACCCAACTAGTCTTCCTTAATCTCTCTGTAGTAAGCATTCTTTCCCTTCTCAGATATCTTGAATTAATTTACCTGTGCACCTATTTCCTTAGTTATATCCTTCAAGAGAAGAGAAGCTCTTTGGGGACAGGGATCCTTTTTTTTCTTCTTCTCCCCAGGACCTGACATGTGCTCACTGAATTGAATTGGGTTAGAGTTCCCTGGCTATGGACCAGTTTGGGCTGCTAGGGGTGGGGAAGCTTGTTCTTGTTCCGAGGTCCAGTCCATGGATATTTCCCCCATTTTTCTTCATTCCCATGGTGTACGAGGCCTTTTTCTAGGTAAGACTATATGTCTATGTCAAAACAAGGGGTCAGTCCCCACCTTGCTCTCCAAATCAGCCCCTTGTCATGTTCAAAGATTGGAGGCACTGGTATGTATCAGAAGAGAGCTGGACATGAGGTCAGGAGATCTGGGCTCAGATGTAGCTATGATATTCATTTAAAGTCCTTTCTTCTCTTTGAGCCTCAGTTTCCTGATCTGTAAAATAGGAATAAAATACTTACTTGCCTAATTATCAAGATTTTGAAGAAAGTTTTATGGAAATGGAAATTAGTCTGATAATCATTCTATCCCCAAAGCAAAGCCTTATCCTCTCTAAACTGCCATGTTCTCCCCCAAACACCACTTTTCTTTTAAGGAGGATATATTGCTATTAAATCTAGTTGGCATTATCCATTACAAGTAACCTCATAGTCCCGGGGTTGGGGATAAGTGGGAGTGAGATGGGAATGTGTCTTTGGAACCTTCAAGAATCATTCTCTGTGAGATGTGTGTAAATATCTCCACTTACTAGTTATCTGGCATTGTCCAAAGCATCTCACCTCTACAGATTTCATTTTATACTAAGAAGTTGGTTTATGTGGTGTAGTGTGAACAGAGGACTTCGTTTCAGATTTTAGCCCTATTATTTGTTACTCGACCTCAGTTTCTTTATCTGTAAAATTAGTCCCTTCCATTCCTAGATCTATGATTCTATAACTAGATAATTCCTCACTACTCTGAAATTTTATTCTCTGCCATTTGGAGACTGGAAAGAATTCTAAGGAAAATTTCCTTGACTCTGAAGTCCAGATCAAGGTCCTATTCTCAGGTCATTATTTTAGGGGAACATATATTAAGTCCCAAGAAGGTTCCTCCCTTATAACTCCTCTTTCTTAGCCTGGAGGAGCATATTTAATTGAATGAGACCAAGCCGAGTTGCATTCATCCCCTCCCAAGTTGTTCTGGACCCTTCCAGTAGCCTGGTCTATTAAGCAACCAAAATCCGGGCCCACCATTCTTCCTGGATCATACTTCTCTACCAGAGTTTTTCCCTTCCCTGGTATTTTCTTCTAATAAAAGTTAAGCAGCCAATACAAACACGAATCATCTAAACTGTAGGGAAAACCCAACGGGCTGTGAAAGCTGGGCTCATGCTGGGAAAATGATAGCAAATGGGATATAAAAAGTACACCCATTGGAAGGCACTGGAGATTTGTATTGGTTCCCCTCCCTGTCCTTTGTAGCTTTCTTGGTATTGATTTCAAATAGCTGTTTAGAAATCTGAGCTCCAGATGGATGGGGAGGGGGCTGTAGAGCAAACCTCCCCTCCTCTGACAGTCTCCAACCCCCAGCAACACAAGACCTGCAAGGAAAACTAGGAAATCATGGCTGCTGAAGGCCCAGACTTCTTTCCTCAGCCCCTTAGAAAAAAGATGGTTAGAATTTACTGAGCCTTCACAGCTTGAGCTGGACTGGAACACAGACTGAGAGGTAGAAATCAACTCCCTAAGAAACAGAGGCTCAAGGAGAGGAAGGGAATCTAGGTTCCAAGATTTTTTTTTCTTTATAACTTCACCCTTCATTTATTCCTTCCATTTATTCTCTACCACTGGCCAAAATGGACCACTCGCTGTTGCTTGGACAGCCCCTTACTCTTCTGCCTCCGTGTCTTTGTCCCTGTTCATTCGTTCTCTCTGTTGAAAACTAATCAATCCTTCAAGGCCCAGTTCAGAAACCACCTCATCCAGGAAGTCTTCCTTGGTCCTTCTCCCAGACTGACACCCCAAGATATTTTATCACTCCCCTGTGTACCCACAAAATTTTGTTTGTACTCTTTCTAGGCATCCATTATATGATACCTTCTAGTTATTTGTGCCCCTGTCTCACCTTCCTTCTTGACTATCATTCTTTAAGGATAAGAACTTTCTTATTTATCATCTTACCTCCCAAAGCCTAAAGTAGGATCTTATACATAATAAATGATGAATAAATGAATAAAACTCCTCTCATTCCAACTTTCCTATTACTATTCCCCATACTGTCTTCCTAGTCACTTAGCTTCCCAATCTAGATGTAACTCTTGACTCCTCACTCTCTCCTAATCCCCTTATCCAAATCCTGTTGATTTTACCTCGTCTATGCATCTTCTTCTCTCCTCCTCCACTGCGCTACCATATCTTGATGCAATCCTTCATCACCTGACATCTGGATTCTCGCAATAGCTTGCTGCTTAGTCTCCCTACCTCAAAAGTTTCCCCATTCCAATCCTTCTTCCACTCAGCTGTCAAATTGATCTTAAAATAGAGATCTGACCATATCATCTTCCACCCAATAAACCCTGGTGGCTCCTTCTTTATTCCAGAATCAAATAGAAAAATCCTTTTTTTTTGGATCTTTAGACTCTTCATGACCTTGTCCCTTCTGACCTTTCTAAGTTTTTTATACTTATAGTTACATGTAAGAACAAGTGATTCTGGGATCCTTGATGGCCCTCACCCATGAGATTCTATCTCCTATATTCACTTCCTATCCCCTTGGCCTGAGGTACTGTCCCCATTGTTTCTTCCTCTTGGCTTTTCTGGCTTCCTTCAAGTGTCAGTTAAAACCCCCACTTTCTGCAAGAAGCTTTTTGAAATACCCTGTTGTGCTAAATCCTTCTCCCTGAGATTACTTCCAATTTATCTCATGTATATATTTGTATATGTACATACACATACACATAGTTGTTTGCATACTCTCTTCTCCATTAGGCAGTGAGGTCCTTGAGAGCAGGGACTGTTTTTGCCTTTGTTTCTCTCTCCAGAATTCAGGGTAATACCTGGAACATTGTAAGTACTTAATACACTTTTGTTGGTTTGACTAGACTTGACAAATGAATGAATGAATATGCCTTCTCCAAGATCACACCACAGATCAGTGAATGAATGAATATGTCTTGCCCCAAATCACCATAGAGATCAGTTAATGAATGAATGTGCCTTACTTAAATATATTCAAGATCAGTAAATGAATGAACAAATGAACCAAGATCACATGGAAAATCAGAGAATGAATGAAAGAATGAATATATATTGCCTATGAGACAATAAGAGACAATTGTCTAAGAGACTAGAGAAGGGAATGAAAGAAGATCTTTTGCTCAAGGTCATACATCAGATAATTGATGAATGAATGACTATGCCATGTAGTTTGCCAATGGCAGAGTAGGAACTGTAAGTAATACTTTACCTTAAAGTTGACAAATATGGTGGAAAAAAGCCAAGAAATTGTCAGAGTTCTCCTGAGTTTCCCTTGGAAACAATATTAAATCAAGCCTCTAAAAGAATTTTGGAGTGACAGAATCCACAGAAAGACAAAGTGAAACAATTTTTTTAAAACAAAGACACATTAGAAGGACTTCAAGAAAGATCTGTCTCTCTTGGATAAAAGGAGAGTATTGTCCATCCCAGACACTGTCTGGGCAAGCTAGCTGGTGGCTCTTAGCCACAGCACAGCTCAGCAACTGGCTCATGCCAGTGACACAGCAGGCCAGCTGTGAGACCTCCAATATCAGAACAAAAGATGCAACTAGGTCATCCTAGTGCAGTGAGCAAGCAGCTATCCCCCAGAGGCCCTGGTGCAGAAATCCAGTGATTAGATCCCTGGCCTTGTGCAAGAATCTTGGGACAGTGCACTTTGTATTCCAAAAGAAGAGCTCAACTTTCATAGAAAGCTACTATGGCAACAGGAAAAATCAAAACACAAAATCAGAGGAGAACAACAATGTCAAAATGTCTATATGAAAAACCTCAAAGGGAAATAAGAATTCATTTCTGGCCAAAATTCCCTTTTGGAATATAAGGATTTGTACTGGGAGAAGAGGAGAGGGAGAGGCAGAATGGAGTAAATTATATTACATGAAGAGTCTGAAAGACCTATTAGAGTAGAGGGAAAGAAGGGAGGGATAGTCATTGCTTGAACCTTATTTTCATTGAATTTGGCTCAAAGAAGGAATTGTATACACTCTCATTTGGGTAGAGAAATCTATCTTACTTTGAGGAAAAGTAGGAGAAAAAGGGGGGGGGAAAGGGAAGAAGGATTGATAGAAAAGAAGGCAGATTGCAGGAGGTGGTGGTCAAAAGCAAAACACTGGTGAGGAGGGACAGGATGAAAGGAAAGAGAGAAAAGTATAAATGAGGAGGGAAGAAAAATTGAATAGAAATACACAAATAGTAATCAAAACTGAGAATGTGAATGGGATGAACTCTCTCATAAAATGAAAGTGAGTAACAGAGTGGATTAAAAACCAGAATCTTACAGCATGTTGTTTACATGAAATACATTTGAAGCAGAGAGATACACACAGAGTAAAAGTAAATAGCTGGAGCAGAATATATTATGCTTTAGCTGAAGTAAAAAAAAGCAGGAGTAACAAACCCTGATCTCAGACAAATAAAAATAAAAATAGATCTAATTAAAAGAGCCAAGGAAGGAAACTATATCTTGCCAAATAGATACCATAGACAATGAAATAATATCAATACTAAATAAACATATATGCATCAAATATTATTATAGCTAAAATCTTAGAGAAGTTAAGTGAATTACAGGAAGAAATAAGACAGCAAAACTATAGTAATGAGGAACCTCTCCCAGAAGTAGATAAATCTAAACACAAAATAAATAACCAAAAAGTGAATAGAATTTTGGAAAAGTTAAACATGATAGATATCTGGAGATCATTAAATGGGTATGGAAAAGAAAATGCTTTCATCTCAGTGTTACATGGCATCCACACAAAAGTTGACCATATATTAGGGCATAAAGACTTCACAATCCAATACAGAAAGATAGAAATGTTAAATGCAACCTTTTCAGAGCATGATGCAATTAAAATTACATGTAATAAAGGGTAATGGATAGACATATTAAAATTAATTGGAAACTAAGCAATCTAATCCTAAAGAATGAGTGGGTCAAACGCCAAATTATGTAGACAATGAATAATTTCATCAAATAGAATGACAATAATGAAACATACCAAAATTTATGGGATACAGCCAAAGCACAACTTAGGGAAAATTTTATATCTCTAAATGCTTATATGAATAAAATAGAGAAAGATCAAATCAATGAATTGGGCGTTCATTTTTAAAAGTTAGAAAAAGAACAAATTAAAAATCCCCAATTACATACAAATTATAAATTCTGAAAATCAAAGAGATTAATAAAATTGAAAGTAAAAAAAAAACTATTGAAAATAGATAAATCTTTGGTGAACTTGATTTTAAAAAAGAAAATCAAATTACTAGTATCAAAAATGAAAAGGGTGGATTCATCACCAATGAAGAGAAAATTAAAGCAATAATTAGGAGCAATTTTGCCCCACTGAATTCCAATAAATTGGAGAACCTAATATTAATAGTTACAAAAATATAAATTGCCAGATTAAGAGAGAACACATAGTATTTAAACAACCCCATTATAGAAAAAAGAAATTGAATAAACTATCAATGAACTCCCTAAGAAAAAAAAATCACCAGAGCCAGAAGAATTTACAAGTGAACTCTAGCAAACATTTAAAGAACAATTAATTTCAATATTATGTCATAAATTTGAAAAAAATAGGTGAAGGAATTTTACAAAAAATTTTATGACACAAATATAGTGTTGATACCTAAACCAGGAAGAGCCAAACTAGAGAAAGAAAATTATAGGCCAATTGTCCTAATGAATATTAATGCAAAAATTTAAATAAGATATTAGCAAAGAAATTTCAGCAATTCATCACCAGGATAATGAACTATGAGTGGGAATTTATATCAGACATGCAAGGCTGGTTCAATATTAGGAAACCTATTAGCATAATTGATCATATTAATAACAAATCCAACATAAATCATATAACTTATCTTAATAGAAGCAGAAAAAACTTTTGACAAAATACAGCAACCATTCTTATTAAAAAACACTAGAGAGTAGGAATAAATTGAGATTTCCTTAAAATCTATCTACAACCATCAGTGAGTATTATCTCTAATAGGGATAAGTTAGAAGCCTTCCCAATAAGATTGGGGTGAAATAAAAAATAGAGTAGTGCATCAATGGAATAGGTTAGGAACACAAGACATAGTGGTGATCTACTGTTTGATAAACACAAAGATTCCAGTTTCTGGGATAAGAAGTCACTATCTGACAAAAAACTGCCGGGAAAAAAACTACATAGGAAAAAAAAACTATAGAAAATAGGCATATACCAACATCTTTACCAATATAAAGTCAAAATGGGTACATGATTTAGACATAAATGGTGATATGATAAGCAAATTAGATAGAAAGGAATAGTTTACCTGTCAGATCTATGAAAAAGGGAAAAATTAATGTCCAATCTAGAGAATATTATGAAACTCAAAATTGATAATTGTAATTACATTAATTTACAATGTTTTTGTACAAAGAAATCTAATGCATCCAAGATTAAAAGCAAAGCAGAAAGAGGAGAAACAATTTTTACAGTCAGTGTTTCTGATGAAGGCCTCATTTCTCAAATATAAAGAAAACTAAGTCAAAGTATATAAGTTATTCCCCAATTGATAAATGGTCAAAGAATATGAATCAACAGTTTTCAGATGAAGATATTAGTTATCTATGATCATATGAAAAAGTGCTCTTAATCACTATTGATTAGAGAAATGCAGATTAAAACAACTCTGAGATGGCACTTCACACCTAATAGATTGGCTAACTTGACAGAAAAAGAAAATGATAAATGTTGGAAAAGATGTAGGAAAATCGGGACACTAATGCATTGTTGATAGAGTAGTGAATTGGTACAACCATTCTGTATCTCAAAAAGATTATGAATAAGGGAAAAAGATATAGATGTAAAAAATTAATTATAGTAGCTCTTTTTATGGTAACAAAGAACTGGAAATTGAGGGAATATCCATCAACTAGAGAATGTCTGAACAAGTAATGGCACATGAATGTGATGGAATACTCTTGTTCTTAAGAAATGACCAGCAGGCAGATTTCAGAAAAACCTGGAAAGACATACGCTAACTGATGCTGAGTGGAGTGAGCAGAACCAGAACATTGTACAAAGTAATGACAACACTGTGAGATGATCCACTATGATAGACTTAGCTCTTCTCAACGATCCCAGACAATTCCAAGATTCATGATGGAAAGTACTATTCACATCAAGCGAAAGAATTACGGAGTCTGAACACAGATCATAGTATAATATTTTCATTTTTTTTGTTTTATTTTTGGCTTTTCCCTTTTGTTCGGTTTCTTCTTCCAGGACATGACTATTGTAGAAATATTTTTACATGATTACAATATATAACCTATATCAGATTGCTTGTCATTTTAAGGAGGGGGGATGGGAGAGAGAAAAATTTGAAACTTAAAATCTTAGAAAAATGAACGTCAAAAACTGTCTTTACATATAATTAGAAAAATAAAATATTATTCACTCCACAAAAAAACAAAACAAAGAGGTTTCCTTACTATTGTTTTTATATCAACTGTGTGAATAAATCAATGCAAAAATCTATTAACTACTATGTTAAATAGCTTACTATGTGCAATAACTATGTGCAAATAAAGTTATTGTTTTCATTTTAAAACTGAGGGGAGTTGAAGGCTTTGCTAAGTAAAATGATTTGTCCAAATCACACAGCAAATCTCTGGCCAAGTGAGAACAGGAACTTGAGTTTTCTGATACCAAATCTAGTGTTCTCTTCACTAACATACTCTGTTGTTGTTCACTCTTTGTTCTCCAAAAGGACCAAAGATTCAGGTGGGTGATGTCTGACTTGCAAGTAAATTGGCCTTAAATGATCTGCAAAAGTCATCACCTCACCCTTTCTTTCATTCTCATTGGAGGCCAGTGGCATAAATCATAAGTAAATCAAGGCAATGGCCCAGCAGTTTCAGTGTAACATTGATGAGACTGACTAAGCAGAATAAGAAAAAAGGGACATTGAATGCCAGGTAGACAGCTAAACCTAGATGGACTGAGAATACTCCCTTGGGGGAAACCATGAATCTGACGTCTCCAAGAGAGGGTTCCACTCTCAGGCCCTCAGCTAGCTTTTCCGGTGGTCCAAGTGCCTACTTTGGACTCCTTCCAGGTCCTTGCTTCCTATTCCTAAATTTTGAGTTTGGGGGAAAGGAGTGTGAATGGAGGAAAGATGCAAAGATCTTCTAGGTTGAAAGAAACAAATGCTTTCAATTGTTCCTCTGTGAAAAGACATAGCTGTATTGTTTGGAAATATGGATTGTATTGCTCCCTTTCTTCCCAATTTGATGACTGACCTGTACAAAATGATTTCCTCTTTCTGAGCCTCAATTTCCTGCATTGGACAATGAGAATGGGCTTGATCATCTCCAAGGTCTCTCTTAAACCTGTCATTTTATGTTCTACTGTCTAAGATTCCTCCCATCTCTGTCATAATGGATTTTGCTTTGGCAGCTTCCAAGAAACATTCATTTTTAAATAGCCCATTACTCAATATCTATTATGCATAAGGTGTTTTGTAAGAATCTGGGGGTGCAAAGAAAAATCAAAACCAGCCCTACCCTCAAGGAGCTGCCAGGAAAATGCAATATCTGGCATACTTTTTTATAAGGTGGTCTGAATTTTTTTCTAAAAAATACTTACAGCCTGGAAACAAGATTTTGGAATATTTCAACTTGTCTCAGTCATTACTTTTCTCTCTAATCTTGGCCCCATCTCCACGTCTTTACAGCTGCCAGCTGGCATCTGAAGGGATTCCCAGCCCCTTTCTTATGTCGCCTGGTGAAATACTTCCTTCCCTTCTAGGGCCAGTTCAGGCACCAATTTCTCCATGAAACATTCTTCAATGCTCCCAGTTAGACATGATGACTTCCTTCCGGTAAGTCAATTAGCATTTATTAATTATTTATTAAATGCCAGGTACTGGATTAAGCACTGAGGACCAAAAAAAAGAAAAAAGGACCAATAAATAAACAAACAACCCAATTCCTGCTCTCAAGGAACCTACAGCCTAATGGAAGAGGGGCAACCACATCAAAACAATAATGTAAGAATAAGATCTATAAAGAGGAAAAGTTGAACTGATAGCAGAGGAGAAGCATAAAGATTAAGGAAAACTATAAAAGTCTTGCAGAAGATAAGCCTTTCATTGTGATTTAAGAGAAGCCAGGATACTAGGAGAAAGAAATGAGGAGGGAGAGTTACTGGAATAGGGAAATAGCCAGTGAAAATGCTCAGGGTTGGGAGATAGAGAGTTGTACAAGATGAACAGCAAAAAACTCAGAGTCCCCGGATTGTACTCATAAGAATTTTTCAGGGAGTAAGGTGTAAGAAGGCTGGAAAGATAAGAAGGTACCAGGTTATGGAGGGTTGTAAAAATCAAACATGGGATTTTATAGTCGGTCCTGGAGGTAATAGAGAGCCAATTTATTGAATAAGAGGGAGACGTAGTTATATCTGAGCATTAGGAAAACCAGGTTGACAGCTGAATGGAGGATGCAATTGAGGAGAGACCTGAGGCAGGTAGACCAACCCGCAAGTTAATGTAAACTATTTGAATCATTCTATCTTAATCATGCTCTAACTTGTAGAATAGTTCTTGATACTTATCTGTGTTTTCCCCCTTCTCCTTCACTAGCCTGGGAATTCCTTGAGGCAGGAACCATGCCTTATTTCTCTTTGTATCCTTATCATCATCAGTGTCCAGCACTTTGGGGTTTTCATAGAATAGGTGTTAATTAAACATTTATTGGATCAATGGATGCATGGATGGATGGATAGGCATATTGAATGGATGGATGTACAATTATATAGATGGATTTGATGGTTAGACAAGTGTATGGAAAGGAGGAGACAGTGGATGGGTGGATGAATGGATGGATGGATGGGCAAATGGATGGAGAGAAGCA